>NW_009597357.1:0-6513 GCF_000690535.1 Cariama cristata
GACCCCAACATCCATTCCCCATCCCCCTGCACTGCTCGAGGGGGAGGAGGGAGAGAACAGGGAAGTAAAGTTAAACCTAGGAAGAAGGGAGGGGTGGGGGGAAGGTGTTGTAAGTTTTAATTTTTATTTCTCATTATCCTACTCTGATTTGATTGGTAATAAATTAAACTAATTTCTCCAGGTCAAGTTTGTTTTGCCTGTGACGGTAGTTGTTGAGCGATCTCTCTGTCCTTATCTTGACCCAGGAGCCTTTCATTATATTTTCTCTCCTCTGTCCAGCTGAGGATGAGTGGTAGAGCAGCTTTGATGGGCACCTAGCGCCCAGCCATGGTCAGCTCACTACAACCAGTCAGTCCTGAGCTTGTGCTTAAGTGTTTTTTTTCAGTTGGGTCATGCAAGCAATGGAAAAGAATGAACTATACTGGTGAAACACATATAATTTTATTATGAATTTCATGTTACACTCGATAGTACAGTTCATTTTATCATCAGCAAAAAGTAGGAAATCGGCTATTAACTTCTTTCCATCTTTCAGTGTTTATATAAAACATATGGCAAAAACTCTGAGGGTCAGTCTATGAATTGCAGTAACTGCTACTGTATTTGTGATTGATACGTGGGTTTCAAGAGACAGTTTACTTGGATACAGGATGTGGACTTATGCACAGCTAACACAAAAGAAAACCTCTAACCATCCAAGATAGCTCTGTATTCTGACCTAGACACATGCTACTTCTGAAAACCACATTTCTTAAGAGAGCTGACCGTCTCACACCAGAAAACTTGTAAACAAATTCCCTATGCATGTTGGTATGCTCCAGAAGAATAGAACAGAGTACAATAGAGTAGGATAGGATAGGATAGGATAGTTCAGCTGGAAGGGACCTACAATGATCATCTGCCTGACTACTTCAGGGCTGACCAAATGTCAAAGTACATGTTCAAGGGCATTATCCAAATGACTCTTAAACACTGACAGGCAGTTGAACATACTCTGTCTCCATTTTGAAAAACAGGCAGACAAAATAATAAAATATAGTGATCGTAATGTAGTACCCTGCTACTTCACAAATATCCATGGTTGAATAGTACAAAAAACCTCCACCAACATAATGTCTTTCTATGCTCAAACCATTGCCTTTTTAACGGCAGTTGCAAAATAAAATATATATAACTTAAAAATTGTATATTTAAGTGAGAAGGTAGCAAAATCTTTATGTGATCCTCTAATTACTCTTAAAATCCTAATAATAAATCAACATTTGTTTGGCACATTCATGATTCTGCAGCTAAAAATCCAGGCCAGAAGAGAATGCAAAAGGTTTATTCTGGTCATACTAGACTAATATGCAAAGCTGTGACAGTGCCTCGGAAGTGATTTTTAGAAAGGAAGAAGAAGGATTAGTCTGAAGACTAGTCTGGAAATGTTACATAGCCTTCAAAGATATTGCACCTTACAGAAAATTGAGTCTTACTGACTTACTGTCTGAAATATATTTCCTCCTAAGGCTAACATCACAGCAAATAATGAAATCCAGGAAATGTCACACTGGTATCATGATTTGGAAACACGTGAACACCCCATGTTATTAATTTATTGATGAAGTGTTAATAAACGTATATGAAAGCCTCTGGATATAAATCATAGAATCAACTGAGGTGGGAAGGGACCTCTTGAGATCAGGTGGTCCAGCTTGCCTATTGAAATAGGGTCAGTTAGAATAGGTTGCTGTAGAGAACATGACTGTTACTGTGTAGGCAAATCTTGATATCAGGAACCTGTTGGTAGGAAAACACTTATCAATCAACTCCTTCCCTCTGACCTCATGCTTACAGAGTGTTCCTCACCAAATTCCTGCTTAAATTCACTAGGAATGATGCTTCCTGGAAGAACTGACAATGGTCATTTTAACCACACAATGGCAAAAGACAGGCAGGAACTACCAGGTTCCCAGCCCTAGACCAAGAACTTGGAGAGGAGCCAGTAACTGTCAAAGCAAACACTGAAAAATCAAGTTTGAAATTTGGCTCTTCATCTCCATCTTTCCATCGTGAATCAGCTACTGATTTTCCCTGCTGCAATTGTGGTAAAGGAAATAACAATTAGCGGGACAGCTTAGTAAGATTACTGAAACCATGTTCCTCATTGTATAATTAGGATTATTCATCCAGCTTCACAATTATTTGCTCCACAAGGTTAGATGAAATTATTTAACATTATTGCAGTGCCTTAAGGGCTAACAGAACTTTACCTGTGCTAGACATCATACACCTACCTGCAAGATGAAAGTCCTTGCCTCAGAGAGTTAATAGTCTAAATAGCGAGGAAAGGTAAAAGACTGAAGGGTAGCTAGGGGCGTGGGAAGCTGAAATGACATGCCCAAGGCCATGTAACAGATCAGAAGGAAAACTGGCAGTAGAAATTGGATTTCAGAATTCCATACTCAGTGTCATGCACAAGGCCATCTTTACGTTAAACAGACTGTTGTATGGAAATCTCTGGAAGTTCAACTTCTCATGAACTCTTGCAAGTCTATTTAATGCACGCTTTCCTAATTAAAAGTTAAAATTGCTAAGTTGAACAAAAGGGAAATGCATTTTCGGATTCTCTGTTGTAGAAGGAAACACAGAGTTTCTTCCATTGGCATGAAAACATTGATTTGAATTAAAGGTGAAAATTAATGAGTCACTAGGAATGAAACATTACTTGATGATACATGTTTGTTGTTACATAATAGTAGTTCAATAGCGGCATATATGAATATACTCAGAATATTTTTCCTGCAAAGGAGGAAAAAATAGCTATTTAAAGTTAATTATGTCTCTTTCTTTCTTTCTTTTTCTTTCTTTCTTTCTTTCTTTCTTTCTTTCTTTCTTTCTTAAACTTTCCTAATGATACATGTTAGTCTTGGACTCTTGCAGAATCACCTTTTTGTGATATATAACATAATTACAAATCTAATTTATCTTTGACCTAAATCTCAACAAAATAAGTTCTTAGATGATTACTGAGGTTGTACTTAAGACATTAAAGAACCTTTTCAGCTAGGTAATACAGGTCACACAGCTTTGCTTAACCCTGTATTTTTACTGTTTCTGGCTTGAATGCTTTAATGCTGTGAAGATAAAGTAAAGATATGATAGAAAAAAAACTATCCACTTGAGATAGCTATGAAACACGTGGCAATATGCAAGATGCATAAAGCTGAGAAAGAATATTTGCTGTGCTCCTAAACATGGATAACTTACCAGCTTCTACAAAGCCAGGAGATGTCTTGACAAAAGAATGCTAAATTTAAAGCAAAACATTAGTATTTATCTGTTATATCTTTGCATGGGTTTGTAATTCCATGAGAACATGCTTCATCCAAGGTCACTGAAAAATTATGTCTTGCAGGAATTCATGGTCTGTGTTAGGAAAGATAAATCTCTCTGTCTTTCATAGAATCATAGAATAGTGTGGTTGGAAAGGACCTTAAAGATATCTAGTCCCAATACCCCTGCCATGGGCAGGGACACCTTCCACCAGACCAGGTTCCTCAAAGCCCCATCCAACCTGGCCTTGAACACTTCCAGGGATGGGGCATCCACCACTTCTCTGGGGAACTTATTCCAGTGGCTCACCACTCTCACTGTGAAGAATTTCTTCCTAATATCTAATTTGAATTTTCCCTCTTGCAGTTTAAAGCCATTGCCCCTTGTCCTGTCACTACATGGCCTTGTAAAAAGTCTCTCCCCAGCTTTCTTGTAGGCCCCTTTTAGGTACAGGAAGGCCGCTAGAAGGTCTCCCTGGAGTCTTCTCTTCTCCAGGCTGAACAACACAACTCTGTCAGCCTGTCTTCACAGGAGAGGTGCTTCAGCCCTTGGATCATCTTCGTGGTCAACAGGTCCATGTCCTTCTTGTGCTGGGGGCCCCAGAGCTGAAGGCAGTACTCCAGGTGGTGTCTCGTGAGAGTGAAGTAGAGGGGGAGAATCATCTCCCTTGACCTGCTGGCCAAGCTTTTTTTGATGCATCGCAAATACAGTTGGCTTTCTAGGCTGCAAGTGCACATTGCCCAGTCACGTTGAGCTTCTCATCAACCAACCACCACTCCCAAGTCCTTCTCCTCAGGGCTGCTTTCAATCCATTCACCACCCAGCCTGTATTTGTGGTTGGGATTGTGCCACTCCATGTTCAGGACCTTACACTTGGCCTTGTTGAACTTCATGAGATTTGCAAGAGTCCAGTTCTCAAGCCTGTCCAGGTCCCTCTGGATGGCATCCCTTCCTTCCAGCGAGTCGACCATACCACACAGTTTGGTATCGTTGGTAAACTGGCTGAGGTTGCTCTCAATCCAACTGTCCATGTTGACAACAAAGATGTTAAATGGTGCTGATCCCAATATCAACTCCTGAGGAACACCACTCACTACCAGTCTCCACTTGGACGTTGAACCATTCACCGCAACTCTTTGAGTGTGACCATCCAGCAAATTCCTTATTCACTTAGTGGTCCTTTCATCAAATCCATGACTCTCCAATTTAGAGGCAAGGATATCATGTGGGGCAGTGTCAAATACTTTGCAGAAGTTCAGTTAGATGACATTCGTTGTTCTTCCTTTATCCACCAAAGCTGTAACCCTGTCATAGAAGGCCAAGAGTTTTGTCAGGCACTATTTGACCTTAATGAAGCCATGTTAGCTGTCACCAATCATTTCGTTGTTTTCCATGTAATTTCCAGGAGGATACGCTCCATGATCTGGCCAGGCATAGAGATGAGACTGGCTAGCCTGCCGTTCCCTCCTTTTTTCCCTTTTCAAAAATGGGGTTTACATTTCCCCTTTTCCAGTCAGGGGGAACTTCCCCGGACTGCCACAGCTTCTCAAATATGATGGATAGTGGCTTAGCCTCTTCATCTGCGAGTTCCTTCAGGACCTGCGGATGCATCTCAACAGGTCCCATGGACTGGTACACCACTCGGACACACTCAAGTCTATGGGGCCAGAAGGCATCTATCCAAGGATATCGAAGGAGCTGTCGGAAATGCTCACCAAGCCGTTTTCAGTCATTTATCATTAGTCCTGGCCAACTGGAGAGGTACCAGTGGACTGCAGGTTAGCAAATATAGCGCCCATCTACAAGAAGGGCTGGAAGGAGGATTAGGGGAACTGCAGGCCTGTCAGGTTATGGAGCAGATCATTTTGAGTGCCATCATGTGGCACGTACAGGACGAACAGGTGATCAAGCCCAATCAGAATGGGTTTATGAAAGGTAGGTCCTGCTTAACTAACCTGATCTCCTAGTATGACAAGGTGACTCGCTTAGCGGATGAGGGAAAGGCTGCGAATGTTGTCATCATAGACTTTTGTAAAGCATTCGGTACCATTTACCACAGCATTCTCCTGGAGAAACTGTCTGCTTCTGGCTTGGATGGGCATACTCTTTGCTGGGTAAAAATCTAGCTGGATGGCCAGGTCCAAAGAGTGGTGGTGACTGGAGTTAAATCCAGCTGGTGGCTGGTTACAAGTGGTGTTCCCCAGGGTTTGGTGTTGGGGCCAGTTCTGTTTGATATCTTTATCAATGATCTGGATGAGGGGATTGAGTGCACCTTCAGGAAGTTTGCAGATGACACCAAATTGGACGGGAGTGTGGATCTGCTTGAGGGCAGGAAGGCTCTGCAGAGGCATCTGGACAGGTTGGATTGATAGACCAAGGCCAATGGTATGAGGCTCTACAAGACTCAGTGCCACCTCCTGCGCTTGGGTCATGACAACCCCATGCAACGCTACAGGCTTGGGGACAAGTGGCTGGAAAGTCGCTTGGCAGAGAAAGACCTGGAGGTGTTGGTCGACAGTCAGCTGAATATGAGCCAGCAGTGTGCCCAGGTGGCCAAGAAAGCCAACAACATCCTGGCCTGTATCAGAAACAGTGTGGCCAGCAGGACTAGGGAAGTGATAGTTCCCCTGTACTCGGCTCTGGTGAGGCTGCACCTCGAATCCAATATTCAGTTTTGGGTCCCTCACTTCAAGAAAGACATTGAGGTACTGGAGCATGTCCAAAGAATGGCAACGAAAGTTGTGAAGTGTCTGGAGCACAAGTTTGATGGGGAGCGGCTGAGGGAGCTGGGGGTGTTCAGTCTGGAGAAGGGGAGGCTGAGGGGAGACCTGATTGCTCTCTACCACGACCTGACAGGAGGATGTAGTGAGGTGCGGGTTGGGCTCTTCTCCCCGGTAACTAGCGATAGGACAAGAGGAAACGGGCTCAAGTTGCGTCAGGGGAGGCTGGATATTGGGAAGAATTTCTTCACCAAAAGGGTTGTCAGGCACTGGAACAGGTTGCCCAGGGAAGTTTTTGAGTCGCCATCCCTGGAGGTGTTTAAAAGGCATGAGATATGGCACTTAGGGACATGGTTTAGTGGTGGACTTGGCTGTGCTGGTTTATGGTTGGATTTGATGATCTTTGTCCTGGTTTCGCTGAAACACAACTATTTCTGGTTTCAATACAATTTATTTTTTTTTCTTCAGTTAAGTTTTC
>NW_009597358.1:0-48333 GCF_000690535.1 Cariama cristata
TAAGAAAGAAATATACTGTGGGATTTGGGTTTTTTTTTTGCTACTCTGTTCATTTTATGACTAAAAACATTGTGCTGTGCTACAGGTAATATGTACAGAGGTGGACAGCAGCATATGAAAAATTCTTACTTTATAACAAGGATTTTGGATAATTTTACCTTCGCTATTTGTGTATTATTTCGACTGTGTGCCATTTAAAGTTTTAGTTCCTGTTCATTTACAGAGAGAAACCAAGCAAAACCCAACATAATCAAAATTAGAGTATGAAAATAGGATATATATGGCCCTTTTCCCCTTCCATATGTGTTATAGATGTATATACACATACATGTCTATGCCCTTTAATCCAAATAGATTCTGCCTGGAGTTATACATTCATACATAAATGTGTGCACACATGTACATGCTATATATATAAATCCACTATATAAATAACGTACTTCAAAATAATTTTAAAAATTAGTATAGAAAATGAGTATAGAAAAGAAGCAAAGCTAAAAAGCACAGCTCTCAACCCCCTGCCGAGTGCTATAAAAAAATGCTACCACTTGGAGGAGAAGTCATGGAATCACTGATACAGGAAGAATATGCCAGTTACACCTTGCACCTTATTCTTTACACCGGCAACTTAATTAACAGAAATACGTCTGTGGAAGAATGGAAGTACAGTGTTTTCTGGGGGTTTTTGAGCATAGGACGTTTTGACATTAAGCGGTGGTCCTAATTGCCATGTGCCAAAATATTTGGTTTTGGAAATTCTGCATTTGGAAAAGTTGAACCTGTCACTGCTAAATGGAGCTGTCTGGTCTGGGAGTGGAAGGTAATATTTGCAAAAAAGATGTCTGATCCCATGAGGATCTGGGGAAAAGGAAGGGGAAAGGTGATGGGGATGGAGAGTAGGGCTGGTTGGGTGACAAGAGGCTGGTATGTGACAGGGGAGACCGGGCCTGGACACAAAATGCCATCTCATGTGGAGGAGGCAGCATGAAAGCAGACCTTTATCTTCGTTCTCACGGTCAGGCTGTGCCGTAAAACACATCCCATTGCTCATTCGGGGAGGAGGAGTGTAGAGTAACACCCACACGCTCTCGAGACCTCCGCACATCACTTCTAAATCCTCTATGGCTTAGGAAAAGCCCACCCAAAAACACCAAACATGAAACTGGGAAATGCGAAAAAATCTAAGTTCACGGGTCTCACCCACTTCCTAGAGGATCTCTGTTTGTTTGTGTACCCCAAGGAGGAAGGTTTGAGGGGTGATTTTTGTCACCCTAACCAGCTCCTCGGGCACAGTCAGCTGGCACCGTGCTGTCAGCCCGACGAGAGAAAGGCCCAAGGCTCTTTGCTGGCTATTTTATGGTTTTAATCTGAGAAAATGAAGTCTTGATCCCGTTTTCATTAAGATCAGTAACAAAATCAAGAAGTGACTGATACATTAGCAGAGTGTTTTGAGTGCGTGAGACTGCCTGGCTTCAACAGCAGATGTTTGGGATGGGAAGGAGACGTAAATCTCCACTGTATAAATAGTGTTAAATAGGCTGTGCTTCAACCTATTGTGGCAAGAGTAGTCACGAATAGCTCAAAAATGAATGAGTGCTTATCGCTGCTGTAGACAGGCTGTTAAACAGGGAAAGTAGGTGTATATTAGCTGTTTGCTTTTTCACTGTGTTTTCTTCACCAAGTCCAAAGTGTTTTCTCCTTACTTGAGAGTTGCCTACTGCAGGATGGGAGAGGTGTAAAGCATCACACATGGATCTCTCTTTGCCTGTGTTGTGTATGATAATCACGTTGGTATAAGCTGATGCAAAACTGTGAAGTTCCTGGCTGTCCAAGCTTCCCGCCTTTCAGGCAGTACAAAAATAGCTGATATCTGATAGCCATTATTTTAAGGAAATACAAAGTTGAGCCATCTGTTCTTTAATAAAGTTCTTTTTTATTTCTTTTTCTACTACAAGGTATATTATCCAACAGCTTTATTGTATTCATTTTCAGTACTGTAACTTGAAGAAGGATGTGTCATTTATTACAAACAGGCTTTGATAAGAAAATAATAAACAAAACCTGTCATTCACTGTGAAAAAGCAAAGCTGGCAACAACAGATAAGAACGGTAAGATTTAAACGCCCAGCCTTTATTACACTTGCTATATGGGTGCATTGGCTTGTAATCTCATTGACCCCTTTAGACCAAGTGGGCTTTTTGATAGTCAAGAGGGTTTTCTAGGAAAGTCAAAATGATGGAGAAAACAACACGAATTGGTACCGGACGGCTACTCTCCCTTATCTCACAGTAAGGAACCCAGGTAGTAGCTTGAAATGGTGGTGTTTTGACAAAACATGAAATTCCGTTTGCGAACCGACATCTGGCCGTTAAAAGCCACGCTGTTTTGTCACACATAGATACATGGTCTCAGTTGTTAAAAAATATTGTAGCTAACAGTAATAGCTGCCTGCATTTTCAGTTTAAAATTCAAGTTTCAGTAATAGTTCTGGCAGTTAGAATAGAGTGTTGCTTTATTTGTTAAACATCTGGTGTGTCATATAGGTATGTTTTATCCAATTATATCCCAACTTTTCAAACTTGCATTCTGTTCCATGAGAGGTGTGTCATACCCCAACTTTTTTTAAATTTATGGCAAGTTGCCTTATTTTTTGGAAAAAACATTTTGCTCTTCAAGAACTTCATGAAAAGTTAAGATGTTTAAGGATCTTATAGGGTTATGTAAACTCATGTATTACAAGAATATCTTGTTAATACTCTTAAGAAATCTAACCGATATACTTCTGTTAGGTTGGAACTTGCCTTCCTATCCCACTAAAGACATGCTTCACTGAATCAGTAAATACTGTATTTTTGAGCTGTCTGCATATTATTGACTTTCCTGGCTTCTGCAAAGCATTACATCAGAAGTCTCTTCCCCCCATTGTTTACATACCAGAAAAATCAATTCAAATCTCAGATATACAAAGCAACAAAGGTAATCTAACCTTGATATATTTCAGAATTTATACCATCTCCTTCTTTATTTTGTTGAAGCTCTGTTTTGCAGGCTTATCTGCAGCACCTGAGAGTTCTGACAACTTTTTCTTAATATACAGGAAAACATACTAAGTCATAATAGGTTGAGAGGCAGCTTATTTAAAATTGCAGTGAAATGTGACTAGCATGTTAAAGAGAGATTTTCATGTTGGGGGAAAAAAAATCCAAAGATACTTGCCTTAGAATCAAATTCTGCCATGAAACGTCCATGCATGACTCCCTTTTGGAAGAAAAAAAATTATATGCAAAGACCTAACATTAATTTTAATAGAAGATCAATGGATATGTACAGAGTTATTTGGTCATTGGGCACCCATGCCAGTCACCATTTTCACAGGTTTATGATGTTTTTACTGCGCTGTTCAGTTCCAAACTGACATAGGAGGCCTGCTGACTCTTGTTTTCCATTCAGATAAGCACAGACAAAATAGCTGAGGTTTGCCTAGAAGAGGAATAACTCTCAGCTGCTTTACTGCCCCTTCCATGTTTCTTCCTGGTGCTGCCCCTCTCTCACACTGCTTTTAGCTTCTTAGAAGTTTGCTCAACTTCAGTGGTTCAACCTGAAATTCTGCATGCTGGAGCTTTGCCTCAGGCTACATGTTTTTAGCATACCCAACAAAAATGGCACAGCTATACCTGAGCGTGAGATTGAGGGACATTATTTTGTTTTGTTGCTTGCTAATATATTCCTTGTAAGAATTACTTTTTTAAGAACTCCAGAACCTGCAGGTAATGGAGAAGAGACTTGTAAGTTGGCAGGGTGATAAGTATTAGTTTAGTTGAGGACCACTTGGAATCTTCCTAAAAATTAATTCAGATTTTCCGGTTCATGAACAAACACTTGGAAGTTCAGTTCACACATGCTGAACAGCAGTTTGTTAGAGTTATGCAGTTAAATGCTAGTGTTTAGCTGTTCTCCAGCCAGGTATATTCAGATGTTGCCGGTTTTGTCTCTCCCAATGCTGTTCTTAAGGAAGAGGGTCTGTCTTTCCTCTGCTCTTCATTTGCTTAGAGCCGAAGCTGCACTGAGAAGGAGGCTGGTTCAGCTGAGCACAAGAGCGCCAGAAGTCTTCCCTGGATTTCTTGGGACCGGGGAGCTGGCAAAGACGAAATGTCAAGGACTTCAATGGTAAAAAGTATGGGAGAAAGATCTGAGACCTGGGAGGAACTGGTTGGGAAGAGGCTGAAGTCAGATGGCTAACTGCTGGGTGCAGGAGAGGAGCGCAGGAAGAGACGAGGGGTATGTCTGTGTGGCAGTCAGATGGGGAAAACTATGTGAGAAGTTTATAATTTTGGATATGCTGATAAGGAAAAAGAAGAAATCTAAATACTGAAGACCGTAGCTGGCTAAGTGAAAAAAGTCAGGTGGAAACAAGCCAGTGAAGATGTGAAGATGAGAATGAAGTCCCAGAAGTGGGAGAGCGAGCGAGAGAACTGGAATAAGACATGAAGGCAGAAAAAGAAACAGAAAAGTCTGTAATACTACAGCATACTGCCATGCAGATCCTGGAAATGAACCAGCCATCCCAAACCTCAGCATTTCGCTGTTATCAATAAATATCTGTGAAACCTGTTGGCAAAGTGCACTCCTCACTCTCCTCCGGTGCTGCTCTACACTCGGGGTGACCATCTGCTACCAGCCCGACGTTAGCTCTTCTGGCAGAAACATGTCCTGTGGGTCTAACTTCACAACCTCAGTGATGGATCCTGTTGGTATCAGGCCATTTTTTAATATATTTGTGTTCATTCTTCTTTGAAGAACAGAAAAGGCATGGAAAATGGAAGAGAAGAGAAAAAGAGAGAGGAAGGAAAAGGAAAGGGAAGAAGGGGACTCTGATTCTTATTACAATAAAATATTGCTGTCATGTTAGGCAACATTAGAACTAACGTCACCTTTACTAACTATTCATCTTCTCCTTCCCTGCTTACGGATATACATTATAACAGTTTAAAATTATAAAACCATGTCCTGTTTTTTCTTCCATCAGCACAGGACCTCTACCACTGCAGAAGATGCGTGCTGCTCAATGACTAAGCAGCTGTGTAATGTTTTGTTTTATTTTCATTGGCCTTTGGGCAGATCAGACACTTTTTACCAATTTATTCAAACTGTACTGAGAAAAAATGTTAATTGCATTTTCAGAGGATTTTCTCTGATGCCAGGCAATATGACATCTGCATACCTCACGAATAAATATTAATTTACTTTCATAGTGCTTCCATCATTCCCATTGTAGGCATGAGACAAAAATTAGAATATCCACCAATTTTGAGTGTAAATGTAAATTATCTAGGAATTAGCATTTTGTTTTTTGAAAGGCTGTTGTGTGCTCACTTCAGCTGAGAGGTGAGCACTTCTGCAAATGAGACCCAGGCTTTTAAGTAGGGTGTCCCAAACCAAAATTCTCATAGCTTGTGAGAAATATGTGAACAGTTCCGTTTTGGTGGCTTTTCCAGCTCACTGCTGGAACTTCCCAGCAATGCAAGGGGATAGTATCCCGCTCTTCGTGTCGCCATTCAAATGGTTTAAGAATGAAACAATCAATGAAACGCATGCTGAAACTTCTTTCACTGTATACATTCTACAAATAAAAAAAAAAAAAAAAAAGAGGCCAGAATAATCTGCTACTTAAAAGTTTGCTGAACATTTCTTGTGGAGCCAAACTGGAAAAGTTCGTCTACTGTCTAGAAGGGCCTGGAAAAGTTCTAGTTTTGAAGTCAACAGCCCACTTCACTGTTGGTGCTGACATCTCATTGTTTTGAGCACTTAAAATATTGCAGTTATAAGGGGAGAAAGGATCCAAGGAGAGCCAGAGGAGAAGGAAGTTGCTCGGGATTGCCGGGGGCTGGAGGCCTTTGCTTCTCTCTCCAAGTTCTCTAACAACAGCAGTGCCAGGATAACCTTTCCTGTTTTCTCATTTGGAGCATCACTGAAGAAAAAGTGAAATATGACCATTTCTTCCTTTACTGTCCACAACAAGAAACTTCTTTTGCTAAATTCTGTCTTCAGAAAATTTCAATGGGACATCAAAAGTTACAGTTATTTTCATATTCGTTTTCCGCTGAACCTGAAAACCAAAACCCTTTGACTTAACAAGGACTGATTGATATACAATAAGGGGCTCCTTTTTCTCTGCTAAAACCCACACGTGGGGATTTTTATCTGTGGGAAGTTTTGTAAGAATCACCGAGTGAATATTTCCTCTGTATTGAGCTCATGGTGACTGGGCTCTTTTTGGCCAGGAATTGCCTTGCTAGACCAATACAGACAATCACCTGAGTCATCTGTAATCCAAAAACATCCTAGCTAAGGTCAGGCCTGTGGGGAAGTAAAGCTAAGGACCCTGGTTTTTTCATCATTTCTGGAAGCACCAGCTGTTTTCTAAGTTCACCAGTGCTGTTGGAGCCACACCGCAGACCGCTGCTCTGAGCTTTGGGCGAGCCGCGTGGCTGTGCGAATCCACGGACCTCGCTCCCAGCGGAGAGATGCTGCAGGGCTGGGCCCTCTGCTCTTCTCCACTGAACTTGGAAATTCCATCACCCACATCTCAGCACCTTCCCCTTGCTGATCCGTTTTCCTCCTCAAACTGTCGATCCACAGCAAGCTCTGGACAATGTAAACAGCAGAATTTCTTTAACTCAGACTCCAGGTTTATGGAAAAAAACAGTAAATATATACAAATATGTGTTGAATAATGTATTTCAAGAGCTACCTGTGAGCGTGACTGTTTACATTTACTTCCATATTTAACAGATTTTTTTCTGTAACAAATCCAAACACTCAGTATCACATGCTTAGTAAATTTGCATTTCATGATACATGTAGCTGGCAGAAATAGAGATAAGTGGCACCTGCATTGCAGGTGACATCCTATAAAGTGTACATAGTCCTTCTAGATGCCATATTTAGAAGCTGGTGTACAAATTAATCTCAATCTTTCAAGTCCAATTTTGGTAATCTGATCTTTGGTATTGTTCAATTTTCTCTTAAGAGGCACGGTAAATCACTGAATGCATGGGTTCAGTGTCTATATATTTAGGTATTACAGAACCATATATTACCCTTTTAGAGTAATTTAGAAGCACTGTTGCCCCAGGAGTCTTGCTGGTGAGAATGGAAGGGACATGTGTCACGTTTCCCATTTCCCTCCTGGCTCAGGCATATGCCAAATAATCCCATTCATAACAGGATTAGATCTACCAAGATCTCTCTTAAAAGCTTTCTTCCTGTGTAATCTAACTGGAAAGCCACAGTAAAATTTGCTTGGTGTAATTGCTGGAAGCCTTTTCCATTTCCACCTCAGTATGCTCATGGTCATCTAGAGTATTTTTTGTTTCAGTATTATCATTTAATGAGCCCTTTCATCTTTCTCTTATTTACCCATTGATGTTTTTATGGACCTCAGTCACCTCCCCCTCTGCTTCATTTTTCTATATATTTTCCCGCCAGGAAAACAGTTTCAGTCTCATCCTGAAAATTGGGCCTCTTCTCCTGTTTTCTTCCGCAGCCTTCTCTGCACCACTTCTCCTTTCCCGACCAGAGAACTCCATGCTGTATTGCGGCCGCGGTTTAACCTGGCCCTGGTGTAACGGTGCCAGGGCTTGCCTGTCTCTGATGGGTTCACCTTTGCAATACATTTGCAGCTTGCATTTGCCATTTTTATGCTGCATCATACTGGCTGTTCATTCATTCGGACATTGACTATCATGTCCCATTTCTACAGAACATTTCCATCTGATAAGCCTCCAGCATACCAGAGAACTTTTTATTATTAGCTCTGCACACATGACCTTGCATTTCAATCCAGTCCTATTTCTGTTCATCCAGATCTTTTGCTATTCAGCTCTGATCCCCTCCACCCTTCCTTCCACATTCATGGCATCGGCAAACTTTATCATTATGGATCTAAAACTGTGCCAGATTGAAAACAATAAACCAGATGAGTTCCCAGACCATAGTCTGAGGAACTTGACTAGGAATCACCTTGATACTACCGCCTGAAACATCTGTGTGCTGCTCTCCTTAAAAATGCACCTTTGCCAATTTTACAATTTCTCTATTAATTCTAATCTTTTCAAATATACCTATCCAATGACTAAATAGAAAAATCCACTACATGGTCTGGGAAAAAAAGTTATAGTGTCAAAGAAATATATGGATAAGGAAAAATCTCATAATAGTTCTCGTGGAGAGCAGGGGCAGTTGCCACATTGTTTTTATTGCAATGAGAATGTTTTTTCAGCTGTTTAAAAAACAAACAAACAAAAACCAAAACACCGAACCTATTTGTGGCTGCTTAGATATTCAAGCAAAACAAACTTACGATTTCGATGCTAGAATAGTTAAGTACTAAATAATATGTGGGGATTCTATGAAATCAAGGTGATCCTTTCTGGTTCTCTGTCTACAGATGACTATAGCTTTCTGAAAAACCCACCTTTTGAGCTGAACTTTTCAATGAATTAGATGAACCCATAGTCTTTCACTAAAACCCCAGGTTGATTCACACTGATTTAAGTGGTAGCAAGATTAATCAGTAATTACAAGTAAGTCACTTTTTTAAAAAGTGACCAAATCAAACCAGATCTCCTGTCATAACAGGAGAGAGAGAAGTCAGGGAAAATATTATGTTCCCCAGGCATTTAACAAGATGACTAATTGACTTTTCTTTTGTTTTGAAGAGCTCTAAAGCAACTGTGATACAAAGAATAAAAAGACATAGAAGTAGGTCATGACCTAACCAAGAATTGTCTACTATATGCAATAATTTCATAAATATTCTCTGAAGTCCTGTAGGCAGGACTATTATGGTGAGCAGTGATTATACAATGTTCCCATAAGATCTTTTTACCTATTAATTATGCATCTCAGAACACGCTTTCATATAATGTAGGGTATATGTTGTTTCTTACCCATTTCCATTACATTTTCTGTCAACATAATTCATATATCTGTATTTCGTTTGTGACTGATCATATATATTGCATAGAGTGTGAAATGGATTATTAAAACCTTCATGTATGTTGTAGAATTTCTTTTGTACACAGCTGCGTGAACTGCCAGCATCACCAAATCTTGAAGAGGTGGGGTATTTTTCCATAGCTCAGGCTCTCTTTTGTAGCTTTATATGCATATTTCCCACAGAGAAACAAATGTTCTCATATTCAGCCTAAATAAGCATTTTAGCAGGCGTAAGTTTTGCTTATTCTTGTCAGAGCAAAATTAGATATTAATCCAATGCCAAACAGAGTTTACAAGAATGTAATTCAGACACCAGATTGCAAAGTGCTTTTAAGTACTCCTGCACTATTTCCCTAAAGAGATTGGTCTCTTAACACGCTGAAGGGGAAGAGCTATAGAATGCACAGTGGAAATATGGAGAATATTTCTTCCCTGTTAATTTATTATGGTGAATTGACATAATGAAGGATGACAAATAGGTCTTTTTTTTCATCCACACAGCGCTTCCCATTAAAATGTGAATGTTTTCTGTATGAGTGTCAAGAGTAACACATTTAATTACACGAAAGCCATGAGTCATATGTTGTGAATGTATTGCTGAGTAAAGGGGTACCAGAGGTCTGCACTTTAAAAGCGAGCCTCTGCAGCATTCGAACTCCTTGAAAAAAGAAATTTTTTTTTCTTCTTAAAGGTAGCAGGAGAAAAGTGATATAAAGACTTTGTCTTGAGCTTTTCCTCTATCCTGTAGGATTGAACTTGTTGCTGCCATTACAAATTAGAGATTGGTATACTGAAATATCCATACCCAATATATAGCAATAATATGTTCTGTGTAATACAGCAAAATACAATTCAAATCTCCACTGAATTCAATGAAAGTAAACTGGACATGAATTCAACCTTGTTCATTTTAATTCCTTCTCTGGAAGCTCACTATGAAACTTCATAATTTACCAGGTAAGTTGTCTAAAAGGAAAGGGATAGTCGTTAGCATTGCTCATTCGGTGAAAACATCTCTATAAACAGCTTCGTATTCATAAATTATAGCCAAAGAAGCAGCATAATTTTTTCATGCTATATGCAGTTACAGGCCTAGTAGAAATAGAGTCAAAACATAGGCAAGATTTCAATAGTTAAAGCATGGTATTATTAATTAAAGCATTTTCTTACTTGATTTTGTTGAGCATGATACAATTTTTATTGTGGTTAAGTCCAAGAAGAAGTGAAAATTACCATATATAATGCAACAAAGCTAGATCTCTGTGAACTATGAAATAAATGCAGTCTTGAAAAAAAAAACTAAATACAAAATAAATTAAATGTACTCATCTTCAGTTTGTATACTTCTGCATGACGACATTTCTGTACTTTTCAATTTTTTTGTTTGCTTTATGTATCAAAGAATAAGAAAACAAAAACGGTTGGTTGGTTGGATTTCTTTTTTGTCTAAGCAAAGGTTTTTGTAAAGGGTACTGGGACTTCAAAAACCATACCCACCTGGGGGTTAGTGAGTTCACTGAAGGTCTACTGAGTCTAAGACTGTCTTAGGCCAGTTGCTTGTAGAGAGAAATTTTGGTAGGATGCAGGCAGCCTTGCTGATCTGTTATTTTTACTGGAGAATTTTTGCCTCAGTCCAGGAGTTTTTCCTCTTTCAGACTATGTCTAGTGATTTCGTATGTTTTGCTTCCCTGACAAGGGAGAAGAAGCGGTATTGCAGTGGCAGCATCACCAACATATGAGCACAACTTTCATTGCTGCCTTAATCTAAATGGGATGTGTTCGCAGGTCTTGCTAATGGTCTAATTTGGATCTGAAGTCTGCTGCTGGGCCATTTTTCTTTTCCATCATGCTCCTTCTCCCTGCTTTGTCTTCTTTAGATTAAAGAATCTCAATAATTTTAATGTTTATAGGGCACTACTACTGTGTAAATTAGTTAGCTTAAATGAAGCCAAAGCTAACATCACAGCACTTGCAAACCAAGTGCTATTTAAAAACTCTTTTTTTTGACTCCTTGCATGCACAAGATTACACACGATTTAAAGAACTACCTGAGTGCCTGTCTTCCACGTACGCAAACATCAGAAATGTTTTATTTTAAACAATAAAATTACCTTATCTCAAAGAATCAAGCTGTTAGAAAGCCTTACCATCCACTAAGATCCACGGGCACAGAAGTTTATCAGAGTGTGGAAGATTTGGCTAAACAAAATAAGCAAACCCACTGGGTCTAAAGTCACTATTTTTTTTCAGCAGTTATTTATGGGTTTTTTTGCAGAAAGCAACCATTTTGTATTTTACTGTTTAGGGTCTTCTATTTAAAGTTCTTTGTCACGCGTGTGTACTATAAGACCCTCTGTTTTGAGTACTGACCCTTTGCAGTTTATAAACATTTTGGATTTATGTTATCATTTTCTTTGAAGTCATCACACAAATTAATATCACTATAAGACCCTCTGTTTTGAGTGCTGACCCTTTGCAGTTCATAAAACTTTTGGATTTATGTTATCATCTTCTTTGAAGTCATCACACAAATTAATATCTTTTGGTTTAATGCAATTTAATAATACAAATCCCTTAGGTCACTAGTTTTACTCACTTCTTTTGTGTGTCCAGATCATCTTTGTAATACAAATCCCTTAGATCACTAGTTCTTATTCACTTCTTTTGTGTGTCCAGATCATCTTTCAGTGCCTAAATTTAGCGGTTTTTCACTGGATCTGAGTCTATGTGGTGGTGCAGCCCCTGGGGCCACTCTCAGATCTCAGGATAAGCCTTGTGTGCTCCTGTCGTGCCATTACTTTGGGCTGAGGCGTCGGGCACTCCCTCGCCACACCTGGACACCTGGGACAGCTTCGGCCTGAACCCTACACCAGAATGAGTCGGCACCAACCGTGGCCAGAATGGCAAATACTGACCCGAAGTACATAGCGATCCAAGGTCCGTTGATTTTGTGAGGACTCAGAGGCCTGATTTTGGGAGATTTGCTGACTGTCTGTTAATGAATGCTGGCATATAAAGTGAGTAATTCATGAAAAGGGAAATTTTGATCGCAGGTTAACCTCTGTGTGCGCGTGCAATTTGACTCAGAACAGTTTGTCTGTGTGAGATGTGATTTAACCTCCGTCTGTGTGTGCAACCCTGCTGTAAGTTTCGGGTGACCTTGCCATTCTTGGATCTTTAACAAAGTTGCTCTCTGGATTGTGACAAATTCCATTGAATCTCTCTGTTACATTGGCTAATGATTAAGTGCTGTTAAGAATTACACACAAAGTGAGTAATTCATGAAAAGGGAAATTTTGATCGCAGGTTAACCTCTGTGTGCGCGTGCAATTTGACTCAGAACAGTTTGTCTGTGTGAGATGTGATTTAACCTCCGTCTGTGTGTGCAACCCTGCTGTAAGTTTCGGGTGACCTCACCATTCTCGGAGCTTCAACAGAGTCCCTGTCTTGATGATAACAAATGCCATTGAATCTCTCTGTTAAACTGGCTGATGATTAAGTGCTGTTAAGAATTACACACTGGAATCTTGTGCAAAATATTAATAAATCCTAAATTGCTGCTAAACCAAACCCATGTCAAAAAATCATATTTGCAACAGTGCTATGAATGATTGATTGTACACATATAATCTTTTAGACTTAAGCCGTTGACCAAGTCTGGGACTAAGTCTGGACCCAGCTGCACCTAGACTCCTCTCTGAGAAGGAGTTTAGAAAGCAAGGGGCTCCTTTCTGAACCTGATGACTCAAGGGAAGGGCCCCCCTGACAGTCTTGTCCGGGCCTGTCCTCTACACAGCAAATAATCAATCTTAAGTCACTGTCTCATTTACTATCAAACTTTGTTTAAATTGCTGTTTTAAACATACTGCTACTTCTGTCTTACAAGTGAAGTGCATCACTCCGTCTGCGACAGTATCTTAACTCAACACGCTACTGCGTAATGGCAGGAGTCTACCAGAATGGCTTTAGCAACCTCTCCCTAAAATGCAAGGGTCAGGTTCATGCCGTGAAAGCACAGACAACATTGGAGGCCATACCAGTGTTGGAAGGTCAGAAAAATTTGGGTTACAAACCCAAGGAGAATGGGGTAACCCAGCCTACCTACCCGTGCAGAGCCGCATAGCCAGGGAGACATCAGCTACAAGGGATATAGTTAAGGATGACTGTGAATGAAGTCATCATTCGGTGATGGGAGATCAGACGAGTCCAAGAGTTTTCTCTCACAGTCTGAATGAAGAGCGGCAATGGTCTTTGTAAAATTTTAGAGGTGTTTACTTTTTTTTTTCCTAAATAAGAGTATTTCCTCATGACTGTTAGAATTGGTCAATCTATTATGTTTATTTTGTGTCATATAGTGCCCTTTCATCTGTCTCTCGCTTGTTATCTCTTCACTCCTTCAATATTTAATACCATCGTATCAAAGTATTGTAGTAACACAACGATCAAGGCAGAAAGCAAGCTTTTGAAGCATAGTGGCAGGCACAATAAATACTTATTTTTCATATTAAGGCACATATGTCTTCTTGAAATAATTATATACGGTTTTCACCCAAGGATGTGATATGCAGCTGAAATAAGTCCGCTAGGGCTTATTGTAAATGGTATTTTTGCGGCTTGTTTCCCTACGCTTTTGTCATTCTGCACTTGATTTAGAAAGAGATTCATGGAAAGTCATAATTATTTTAAGAAGGCAGCAGCGAAAGTGTTCTTTCACCATGTCTATAAATCTTTACTTATGCTCTACAGAGAACTCTGCTCCCTGTGTCTGCTTTAACAGTGTAAGAGGAGTATATCATAATGCCTCGAGTTGTCAGAGCTTCGGGAATCTTTATAATATGAGATCACAAGTGGAGGCAATTTCATTGTAATAGTCCTGGCAACAAAGGAAAAAGGATACCACTTCAGTTGGCACACTGACATGATAGCAAGGGTATGTTCTTTTGTAGAGTTAAAATATGTGTCGGGTTGGTATGTGTGTGTCTATACATATAAGTATGTATAGACACACACATGTACATACACATTTATATGTATAGCTAGGAAGCTAGTAAATTTGAGACTTAGAAAAGGAGACAACTACTGAGAATATGGACTATTTTGGGGATAATATTTCTGGAGGAAAGCAGAATGTAAAAATTGCCCCCCTCAGAATGGTAAATAGCTGCCTTTCAGAAGAAGAAAACACTGTTTCTCCCAATGAAGTCCACAGCAGACAGCAGCTCGGGCTATTGCCTTTCATTCTCCTAAACACACCTTTTCAAAAGACAATTTTCCTTTTCTTTTCCTCTTCTGCAAGGAACTATCTGTTTGTAAGGCTTATAACCCATCAGAGAAAAAGTGTAGTTCTGGTACTTAAATATGGACACAGATTTTTTGTGGAGGTTAGGGGATCTTTTTCACTGGAAATTTGGAGCGCAATGTAGAGAAATAATTGTCAGGAATTTTTTAGGCACAGCTAATTCTGCTTTGAGTAGCAGTTAAACCAAATGATTTTTTTTATGGTACTTCCACATTTATTTTTTAAGCTGCCTATGAGATCATGCTGGTAAGCAAAACCACCTGAAGGCTATTAATCAAAACCACTTTGTTTTAAGAGCATCACAGTATTTACTACCTCTGTTTATGTAAAGTCACCTTATGGTCGTTTGTAAGGAATTAGTTGTCCAGGAATGGATGTCTCAAGGACCTGCCTATAGGCTTAGAGACTGCTCTGCAAACTAGGTGTGTTACACAGCAAGTGCTCTATTCTGAGTGCATATGAATGATATGAGGCGAGAAGGAAATAAAAGGAACATGAAATATTAAACTTGCTGGATTCTGACATTCAGACATTTCATTTTCATACATTATTTTTAAAAACAGGAGATCTAAATAATAAAAAAATCTGGAGAAAGCTGAGAAAGATAAAAATTAGGTCAATCAGAAAAAAACAGCCAAAATGGCAATATACATTTGATGGGTTCCAATCTGCAATTTTCAGACACGTAAATAAATTTGAATATGTCTTAGTGGTTATGTAAAGTAAGGTTTATCTATTGCTGTAGCAGATATTTAATGTATAGCTCTCCTTTGTGTTCCTTTTCTGTCATTAGCAGTACGACTAAGAAAAAAGTTCTGTCACACTCTTGCCTCATCTTTTTTTTATTCTTGAAGTATGAAAAACGTAGATGTTTTCAGTGTATATCCTTCCTGAGTAAAATCTAGGAGTATTCATTAATGTCAGTCTCTCATAATGATTTTGCAACTGCAAAAAAAAAAATGTACATGTGGGAGATTTATTCTGCAGATTAAATCACTTACTATTTTTGTTACCTCAATAAAATATAAACAGTAATAATGTTGCTGAGGCATGGTATACTTTACTTGACAGTTTAGGAAAACTTGTAATCTTCTGGTTATTACAATACTATATATTTAGAGTATTCAGGATTACAACATGACAGTGTCCTCTTTGTAAACTGAAAAATAGCGTTTCTTTACAAGAGGTCCACACAACAAAATTTATTTTCCCAACAAATTTAATATAAAAAATTGAAGTATCTCTAATGATTTCCTGGTGCCAGGTATAAATATACAGTGTATAGTTTATGTATACTTAAATGAAGAAAATACTATTATGACTATCAAAAATACTGAATAGGTATCTAAAGTCATTGAGTGAAAAGAATTAACTTTGTTATTTTTCCTCTTCTAAATTTCAGAAGTTTTCCAAAATCTCAGTAGAAAAAAACCCAGCTGTTATGGCCATCCTTCGTGATCGTGCAGCTTTGGTGCATGAAAACCCAAATGAGTTCTATCACATAAAGTAACCTTGGCCCAATTAATACCTAACTCAACTACTGCCAAGACAGGGAATTTGTCTCCAAAGACACTCATTGACTGACAGAAAAAAAAAAAAAAAAAAAGAGGCATTTGACATCAGAATAGAGCTGCAATTTGGTTTGGAGGGGGCCTTTTTTATGTAATAGAACTTTGCTAAAAGATCTTCTTAATAGTGTTTGTTTCCAGCAATGTGCAAGTAGGGGTGTTGGTACCACTGGCACTAGAATTTCTAAGATCTAGCCAAACATATAATTGCCACAAACTTGGGAGAACCTGCTTTTGTAAGACTGTTGCTACTCCTTAGGAACCTAGTTTGTATTGCTGGTTCTGTTATCCTTCTCCTATTATTGTCAATGACTTAGTCAGACCTGGTTACTTCTGAGATTATGAAAATGCCCCGAAGTGCTAAGTAATGGTTGTTGGCATTAGAAATATTGTAGGTGAATCTGGTTATTTTTCAGTGTTCCTTAAAGAAAGAAAATAATGTGATTCATTGCGTCTCATTTAAGACATTTCTTATATCAAACTTAAGTAGATTCGGACATAAAGTTTTCTTTTGTTCTCTAGATGCCAGCCTCACAGAGAACAGAGGCAATTGGAAATCTCATAGATCTAAGTCTGTGCAGTGGTCCCCAATCTTAAGACTGAAATAACGGCTTCTATCAGTCTTAGCCCTGCTGAGGACAACCAATCCACCTGAGGATTCAGGTGTGGCTGCCATTCAGGTTAGGACATAGCCCTTCTCATACTCCAGATAGATGTGCCAAAGAAGTACTTGTTCATTACGGTTCAAAATCATTACTGAAACAGATCACTTGCCAAAGTTAACAGGAATTGCATTTGTTTAAGGATTATATACATGTCACGTGCAGGACTAAGATATTTCCGTCTGCTCTCAATTCTTAGTACTTGGCTTCCAAAAAGAATCAAACTTTGCAATATATTTTCCTTAATATCTATCTACGTGATGTTTTTCTTAATTAAAAAAGTACAACCTGATTCTATTTTGTGTGTGTGGGTAGTTGAATACATAAACAGAGAGAAAAAGCTTGTATCCAACCATAACAGGCTTTCAAAGCAAATTCAAAGAAACAAACATCATATGTCATGCTTTTTTTTTTTAAGTGATGTGCCAAGCTGTTCAAGCTTGGTTTTTCATTCCACTGGTAGTAAGATAGCTGCTACGTTAGCTAGGTCTCACATATAGGTGATTTAGGCAAGATTACACTTTGGTGCGTTCAAAATGGAATCGACAACCAGTTCAGAGAGAGGAAGCGTGGGTTTCTAATATGAAAAATTGTCTGCTTCCTCGAATTTTACCAGTCATGTCATGTTACATTAGACAGAATAATAGAACATTAGCTGTGTAATGAGACATGACTGCTAAAATGTAAAGGAGAACACACTTTCAGATTGGCTAGTCCTGTTGAAAGTGATAGCGTGCATCTAATCTGCAACGCTTGTAGATGTTATGCAAACCAGCTGTTTGTGAATTCCAGATCATTTGGAAATTGGAAGAAGTGTCAGATACATTATCAACTTCTCAAAACCTTGCTGTATCTTACTTTTGGTTTCTAGATGAAAGGAAGTTTTTGAGAAACACGATTATAAGTTATTTTCATTTAATGCTTGACAGTTTTTCTGAGATCCTTTGGACCAGAACTTCAATTGAATTCAAAGGGGTTTTGTTTTATTGAAGTCAACAGAGCTTCAGACATTTAAACAATTTTAAATCCAGTCTGTTTTACAGAGTGCAACTGTATAAAGTTTTATAGTACTTAACAATGCAGTAGTTAACAACATTGGTCCAAAATTATTTTCCTTGTTACGAGATAGTGTTTCATTACAACTAAAATATTTCATAGAAAGTCTTCACTGAAATTTTATCGGGAAAGAGGAAGGCAGAGATTTTAATTTCAGATTATTTTGAGTAAAGATTTAAGTAAAGATCTGGCCCTTGAACTTCAAGGTGTGAGGCGTGTTCTCTAACCACTGAGTTGCCAGATATTTGGAGGCATGCTAGATGGTCTCCTCTGTTCTGTGGCAAAGTTCAGAAGTCTTTTTTCCTTCTCCTTTTTCAGCCACTAGTAAACAAGAGCAAATTTCAGAGCCTTGATGTTTTTTGTGTGCTATAACTGTGGTTTTAAGCCATATCTCACAGCTGTTTCAAAGTCGGAACATTTCTAATATTTTGTCTTTGCAGTATTAGTTCTTGTCACAGCAATGCTCTGCATCACGCAGGAAGCCTCTAGAACTTGATCACATTTATAAATTGCATTTTTATCTGGAAAGGGGGAACAAAATGGTTGTCATGTCATAATGGACCTTTAAAAACTAGGCACGAGATTTATATTTTGACTGTGCTGAATAACACTGACACAACAGATTATGAAAATAACCCCAGCAGTGGGAATGTGAGATTAAAAAGAACATTAAAAAAAGGAAAGATTACATATATGGAAATGCACATCTAGAGATAGTCAGGAGATGCAAGCTTCTAATGCTATCAAATCAATCTGCTCATTATGTCTCTTACATTTGATATTTAGAAAAGTGATTATGCTTTCTAGCACTCCAGTTTATTCAGAGTGGTGCCATTTTATTAAGATATGTGTGTCAGGCAAACATAGCTTCCTCTGAAATCGCTAGGAATAGTCAATCTCATAAAAAACAACTCATACTTAGGACAGGAAAAAAAAAAACAACAAGAAAAAAAGAGATTGATATTTGCAATGTGGATTGAAGATGAACATTTAGAAGGAAAACGGAACAGACTGAGTCTATGAACTGTTATGTATGTAGTTTTTTTGTGGAAGTTTCTCATTTATTATTACCATGCAATTACAGTCTTGCATATCTGTACTAACCATAATGTAGCATCAGTGTAGACGAATTGCCAATACTTGGCTTCCTCTGAGTAGAAAATGCCAAACTGCAGAGGTGAGTTATATTATCAAGCAATGTACAAATTTTTAGCTCTTCTGCCTTTATTTGCATCTTGGGAATCACACTGCTAAATCCTCACGTGGTATCTTGAAAGACCACCTCTTTATGACCATATTTTTTCTTGCATATACTTTTTATTTAAATTGAAGATGTCTCTGCTTAACTTACATTTTTAATAACACTGAAATCCTTTGGGTTCTTATTAGATGGAATCCAAGCACAAAATTCTCTCATCTGCTTTGCTGTACAGATGTTTTATTTGAAGGGTAAAAAATCTCTTTTATATTTGCAGTTGTTGTTATGGACTGATATGCTGATGTCTCTACATTGCCAAAACGACCAAGTTTTATACATGCGGTTGAAGTCACAGTCAAACAGGCAAAAAACGAGAGGAGAAATTAACGTATGGTTTCTCTGGGTCCTGGTATAAAGTTCTGCACTTACAGACCTCTTGGAATTTGTATTCGTAGAACAGATCTTTCTCCAAGTTCTGGTACCATTTTTGATTTTTGTGAGGGTTTTGCATTGATCTTAGTAGAAGCCTTGCACTGGAAACAAATCGTAGCTATAAAGAGCATTTTACTGTAAAAAGATAGCTCCAAAAGACCGCATGCCTGGCCTTACTTCCAGCAAGACAATTTGTTTACAACTTTTCAATATAGATTTCATCAAGGAAGGCATTTAAATATACAAAAGCAGAATTTGGAATTGTATTATCCGAGCAGTTCATTAAAGCCAAGAAGGAAACCCATTATAGATCCTGTCTGAAAGCCATCTTTCCTGGTCTATCGACTTATGATGCTGACCAGAAATTGGCTAACTATGGTGTCTAAATTAAGTGAGAGCTAGAGACAGCTGTTGTTGATAAACAAGAAAAAAGAAGAAAAAAAGTGATACTGGAAAAAAGAGCAAGGATCATTAAGCTACTAAGCTATGTAATTGCAGGATCTCTTTTCCATCTATATCATTATTATTGTTGTAGTAGTAGTAGTAGTAGTATTACTTACACAGGTAGATACACACATTTTAGTTGCAGGGGATTGCATTGTAGGATTACTAATGAAATATGCAGTGATTTTTGTGGGAGTGCGACATCTTACAAACCACTATGTAATATTCAGATACAGAGTCACTCACACTGCAGGCAATAAAATAAAGCAAAAACAAATATAAAAAAATCTGGGCTACATAATTGAAGTTCTTCTTCATTATTCTGACATTAGCTAGCCTGAGGCTTTAGAATCTGCTCAATTGTAATGAATCGTTAAGATTTTAGTTGGACCAAGGAGAAGATAACACCTCATTGTAGTTTGTTGCTTGCAAGATTTTAACAAAATAACATCTGCTATCTTAGATTGTGGATGATTTAATTTTTAAACACTTGTTCCCAACCTTTAATTTTCTGCAAAACAACCACATAAATTATTAATCCATCTATATTTCCTCAAGGCGAGCTAGACTTAAGGTCCTTCATAAATATTTAAGAATTCTACTGTAAAAATAAACAAAAACTTTCACTTAACTTTTAATTGCAAGTCCCAACAAACCAGCAACAGCATCATCAGTAAAGAGAAAGATTTCAGGAAGAAGCGCATTTTTATGAAAGGATCTGGCCTTTTCAGCTTATGAAAAGTTTGCAAAAACATGCATTTCGTTAGTAATAAACACCAGAAAAAAAGGGGCAGTGTTCAAATCTAATCCAGTCTTGACTTGAAAGGTTTTCTACTCGTTTCCAGGAGCACGAAGTGCAACACACATGTACACCTCTGTATATGATGTCTCCAGGAAGACATCTGTCGGTGTTAATACGGTGTGCTCTCCAGGCCCAAATCTGAGCTGCTGTTTAATTCTGGCACTGGATCTGAGAAGTGAAGGCAGTCTCAAGCTTTAGGGCTAGCCTAACCTAGTCCCAGCTGCCACCTTCTCCCCTTTGCCCAAAGGAATTGTTCTAATAAGTATGGATCACTGCATTTGCTGTAACTCACCCCGTCACCAGAGCCGTCCTGGGTAAGACAGCTCTCCGAACCCTTTGGAGTGGTACAGAGATCACAACAAAATTAACATCTGGGTCCTGTGAATGAAAACAAATTTAATTACAACCTTTTTATATAGTATTTTCTTTTTGCAAAAAGTGTGCTTTTCCATAAAATTTGTCAGGATTTTTCTCAATATTGCACATGAGAAAAATACTTTAGAAACGTATTTCAATGTTCTCATGTTTCAGTATTCCTTTGAGATAAATCTAGTATTTTGAAAAGATTTATTAGTTGAATTTATGTATTTAGGCATAAAAATCATCTTTGGAAACTTTTTTTTTACCCTCTAGGATAAAATCAGTGCATTGATTTTGAAGGTTCAGGTCATACGTCACTTCATTTAAGAAATAATTTTATGGAAATAGTAAATAAAAGTTTCAATCATTATTCCAAAGGAAGGAAAAGAAAAAGGCTCTGCCATAAAATGCAAAAATTCAGTGTCAGCATTTTCAGTTTTCCTCTAGAAACGTAATGAAATTATTTCCCTAAAAGGTAACACCTGGTAAAAATCCACGCCTGTGTAGAAGCGGAGGAATCAAAATACTCTGCACAGCATGGAAGGGCTTCAGCTGTAAATACTTTTTGTTCTTTGCTTTCTCCTCCAGTCCCACGCAGAGCGTTTTGGCCATTGTTCCTCACAGGTACAGACTCATCGGATCTGACCATGCTCTCATCTTTCCAGTGCTGTCCAGAACTAATTCCAAGGAAGTACACGAAATACGGGGATGTGAGAGTGCAGTAAGGGGTGCTCTCATCTTTCCAGTGCTGTCCAAAACTAATTCCAAGGAAGTACACAAAATACGGGGATGTGAGAGTGCAGTAAGGGAGATTTAAAATAGGCCCATGAAAGTATTCCTCCTGCCTTGCCATATGGGTATTGATTTCTCTCCCTCAGGCTGAATATAATTGCCTGCTCTAATTTAGCATTGATCTACCCACCCAAGTTTCTTAAAGCACTACAAAGGCATCAATTAAATTGTTCCTAATACCACCTTTCTGAAGCAGGATAGCTATAATTATTCACACTTAGAAGATGGTGAGGGGTGAAAAGTGATTCGTCCTGAGCTATGCAGTGAAACAAGCCAGGATTAAAGCATGAGACAATTATACCGTGCCATGTGCCTGTTATCAGATCATTCAGAGTTTTTCCGAAGGCAAAGTATTTGCTCATCTAATGATTTGGGATTCCTGTGGAACATACTTGGTTAGATAATGAGTGCACTATGACTGCTGC
Source organism: Cariama cristata (assembly GCF_000690535.1). NCBI lineage: Eukaryota > Metazoa > Chordata > Aves > Cariamiformes > Cariamidae > Cariama > Cariama cristata. The sequence goes on from NW_009597358.1 coordinate 22,040, forward strand.
TGATGGTATCAGATGTGCCTATTGCCTTGACTTCTCTCCTTTCTGGGATTTTTCCACTGTCTTATTTTTTTGTCTTTTTTCTTCTATCGACTCCACTTAAAAAGTAAGAGGCTTTTATTTCATATGCTTCGGCTCTTGGCACTTGATTGTTGGTTTGTTCCCTGATAAGGACTTTTATGTCTTATTGCATGCAAGAAATAACACCTCTTGCTGTTGAGGACAACAAATAGGGTTTTGCTGCTCTGCTTTTTAGTGTCAGTTTGTTTAGTAGTTCAAGAGAAATCTGCTAGGGTGCTAATGAGGAGAAAAAAGTACAAAGTATTTCATATACGCATGCAAGAGTTCAGAAAAATTACAAGTTCTAGCATATTTACTGGGAAAGCCCAATGCTGAAACACCACATGGGTTAGATAATTCTTTGAATCAGATAGTAGCAATAAATCAAAGTTGAACTGGATATCAAATTGAATTTAGCCAGCTCCTCTACACAATATATGACTTGTAGTCAATGAAGAGGAAAACCCATTGAACTGGATATCAAATTGAATTTAGCTAGCTCCTCTACACAATAGATGACTTGTAGTCAATGAAGAGGAAAACCCAAACAAAAAAAAAAACCCACCTAGCACACTATTACAAGGCTTGTAATCTGCACAAGGGCAAACATTTACAGATATGTTCAAATGTAAGGTGGACATGACCTTTAACATGCTGATTCTAGCTTTATCTGAGAGAAAAAGAAAGTCATATTGATACTGGAGAGCTGTACAGTATGCACAAACTTTAATTATCAGCTATCCTGTGCTGCCCAGTGCTTACGTAGAGAAACCACAGGAAGGTCAATAACACAGTATTTATTATTTGATCTCATTTTGCTACGCTGCTTGACTTGAACAACGTAAGTCTGCATTTTTGGCCGAGAATTTCCTATTTCAGAGAATCCTGTCTGGGCTGCACTTAGGGCCCTGGATTACCTTTAAATATGTTTATAATATGATCCAAGTTGCTTTAGGCTTCACCATTAACATCCTAGGCAATTAAGGACGTAGAGTATAAACTCCTTGGGCTGTTTCTTCTGAAGCATACATTTTTCAGCACAGGAGATGCAGGAGAGGTTAATGAATTCACTTGCTCCTGATGAAGCAAGACAACAGAAATTAGGCAGTATTTCCTTGCTCTGCCCTTACAAATATGCAACACATGAAAAAAAAAAAAAGGTGTGGTGTTTTTTGGGAGGTTTTTTAGTGTTTGGGGTTTTTTTTTTTTGGTTTGGTTTTTTTTTTAAATAGGACCTAACCACATAGTCTTCTTGCAAGAGACGTTAGTTTGAGGAGATGTCTGTACCTGGCTGAGGCCTTCCAATGAACGTAATCACATACAAAGAAAGAGATCCAGGTCAAAAGTTTTGACTCCTTCCACTGTATTCACAGATACATGCTCCCTGTATGTCTCTTATCTATATGATGATACATTGTACTGTAAAAAGTTTGGACTCCCTAATCCTTCCAAGTGATGGGCTTTGGGGCAAACTGTCCTGCTTGCCTACCATTGGTCTACATAACAGCATTATGCCAGAAATAACATTATTTTTATATGCTTACTTACATTACAACAAAGGGAATCGTATCTGACACTAAACAGATAAAATATGTCTATCACAATCTGTCAACATTTACTGCATTTTAAGCTCTCCTGGAGACACATCTGAGTCCCGAGTTGCACAATTACCATGAAACTCCAGCATGAAGCACTTCGTAATGAAGCCATTTCCAGAAGCAGTTGCTGTTTCTCAATGGCTCCAGCATCACCCCAAAAGAGAAGAGAGCTTTTCCACCACATGCTGATGGAATTCCTTGTCCCTGTTGACACTGCCTGCTCCCTTCTGCAGGCATCTGGAGCTAGTACTGCCCTTACAGAGATGCTGCTCTCCCACCTGCCCTGAAACCCATGGTGCAGGTAGCCTCTAAAGTAAGCAGAGTAGAAGAGTCAATATTCCACATGAACTTGTCGTATGGAAATATTCCACTGTCATTTTTTTTCCCATCAAGTAACATTGAGGTTTGGGGATATATATTATCAGTGCTTAAATAGCACTTTTTGTTTATATGCTATTTAAAAAGGGCTCTGTGCCTGCAAGTGCAATTAAGTAAGAAACAGAGATAATTGCTATTGTTAATTTTCCATTTGCAGAATGAAATGGGGAACTTTCACTTATATATGTGTATCCATCCATACACACAAAGGGAAGAATGAGTAACTAAAGCGTAGCAAGTACTTTGTAGAAATAGCAGCAAAGAATCCTCAGCTTCCTGGTGTTGTGCAGGAGGTAAGGCAGGTAATGGCTCTCTCTGATAAAAGTTTCCCAGTCAAAGAAAAGCATTTAATAGCAGCAATACCTGAAGCCCATACTGTGCAACTTTAAGCATCACCTGAGCTGGGGAACAGTTGGACATATTCGTAGGGGCTTTTTGATAACCCCAGGACATAATGTGTGCTCTGATCATTTAGGAATCCTTTTCATATGCATGACTAACTATGCATTTTAACTGGGAAAGGCAAGGTACTTATCAAGGTAACACTGAAAGAGCAACTTGAACAGTGCAAGATAGAAATTCTCAGCCAGTGGGTTGCAAGAGAAGATGGAATAACGCTGACTGGTGTAAGCTGATACGTCTCAATTACAGCCTCCTGATTGTACGAAATAGGACGTTGGGAGAGACCTGGACCGCTAATGCTGATAATTCTTATTTTCCCTCATTGGCATTCCTCGGTTTTCCTTACAGTATCCTTTCACGCTGAATGTAACCATGCTTTGTGCAGCAACATTCCGGATTACTTTGGGATGAAATAACTGAGAATAACAAGTCTTTTCCTTGCCTGCTTACAAAAGAACAATCATTAGATTGTGAATCGTATGGCCCCAACTAATCTGTTTAAGGTATTTTTCAGGCATCCTGAGTCATGGTTTCCTTTTATATCATTTGCCCTTTGTCACATTTTGTTTTACCTTCTCAATGACCTGAATAAGCTAAAAATAACTCAAGAATGATGCATTATCCATAGTTTGTCAGCTGTTAAGTTTAAAGTAAGTTGTCTTTCTTATACCTTTTCACCACCGAACAAAACAGAAACCCCAGTTAGACTTAGATCTGAGGTTTTTGTATGATCTCAGCTTTTTTTTTTTTTTTTTGGAGAGGAGGCAAGTATTTAATGGATATAAAGAGGAAGCTTTTCCTAAATTTTCTTTCCTTCCATCTTACTAGTGTGTAATGAAAATGCTTCACTGAGATTGCTTGCAAACTTCACCAGCCATGTTTTAGCTGCTTTGGACTATTTTTCTAAATCAAAATAGTCAGAGGCTCAACCCCCCTTTGCCAGTTTTTTCAGATTTACAATTCTATTGTTTTGGCATGAACTACAGTAGCTCATAACCACCTGGGAAAACTGGTAAATTTGATCCTTCACATTTTCTATGTGTTTCTAAATAAATCAACATTACCTCAGTACTATGCCAGTGTCAGTGGCAACAAAATAGTGGACGTCAAATTTAAAGTTGCTTTTAACTTCATACACACAAGTGCAGATGCACACGTGAGCTATAAATACACAGACATCTCTCCAGAGATATATATAATTGCTAGCTTTAATCGCCCCTCAGTAAACTAAAATTGTTTAAAAAATGCCTCTGTATTATCTGATAATGTGTGGGGTTTGCTGCAGCTTGTATTAAGTGTGAGTTAATCTCTCACAAAACAATGTTTTACCAAGTCTCAAGGTTGGCTGTAGGACACACCATTTTAGCTAATATCGCACAGGAGATCAGTTATTTCCCATTGTGATTCCCAATTGGCATCTTGCAGTGAGCTTGTTTACTGCTCCGCAGCAGAATGGATTGTCTGTCGTTAAGTACAAAAAAGCTGCATAAAAATAGTGTTAAGTCTCTGGCTTAAGCTGACAAATTCTAGGGAAGTCTAAATTACAGATGAAGTATCGGAACAGCACTTGTTATGTGCAGTAATATTACCTTGGAATGGGAAAGGAAAACAAGGCAGGCAATAGCTTTTGTCTCGCCATTACCATGACAGCCTTTTACATGGATTCAGAATAGTAAGAGCTTTTAAAACGTCCTTGTTTTTCCTTTTCAGATTTGAACGAAGCAATGTAAGTGGGCTAGTACTTGTAGGACAGCTTTCGGTCCAGTTGCAATTTGAAATGTTTGAGTTAGAAGAAGAGGAGTATATCTAATGGAGATGTTGACTGAGCAACCGGGCAGTGCATTTATAATATTGACAAGGTGATAAAATCACTTTTCCAGGAGAACAGCAGATCTTCTTGACTTGAGGGGTATTGGATTAACTGATTTCAAAAGCACTGATCTGATAGAAGTAATCCACAAGAAGTATTAAAAATCCAGTGTAATGAAACTTTGCTTTCTCTCTGTCAACTGAATCCTTAAAGACATCCAGTGACGTAAATAACATTTAAACATAAAACTAAAGTGTAAGCATGCCAAAACAAACACAAAAAAAGAGACTCATGCTGGTTGCTGAGAAAGATCGAAATGTAAGAATAGATGGATGGGTGACAGGAGAAAAAATGCTCTTCCAGGAGGGTGGCTGTACAGCAGAAGATGCCAAAGGAAGGTGGACATGGCTGTAAAAAAAATAGGGAAAAAAGTCTCAAAAAGGGCTAAGTAGTAGAGAGAGAGAACAAAGAAGAGTAGTATTTGTTGCATAATCTATACATCTAGGAGAAGAACTAAAAAATAAACTTTTATTTCAGGGCAATATTATGCATTTTCGTACTCCCTTGCAGAGGGAACATTAAATGAAGAATAAATCCAAGACAATTTAGATCCCTCCAAACTCTTGGATTCCCAGCAGGACTGGGCTAACAAAACCATGTCTATCCCACCAGCCACGTCTCCTCCCAGTACTGTTTCCAGGCATACAGAAACCTGTGTTGGTTAGAAGACAATCTCCTGAGCAGTCTACATGAGGGAAAGAATAGTCTTTGTACTCTCATCCAATTGAAAAAAATGGATGATCTTATTCTAAACTTAAGCACACATGGATGGAAAAGAAGAAAGATTTGCAGAAGTGATATTTCCACCAGTTACTATTTTAGGCTCAGATGAAATCACCTAGCACGGACCACTTAAATCAGGAATGTTTCTTAGACTTTATGTATGGACAGTAGAAAAAAAAAAAAAAGCACCTCCAGGCCAGTAGTGTTCTAACTTATTTGTGGAAATGTCTTTCTCTGGTGGCAGCTATGCTCCTAAAATAGACATAATCGGCAATGTAAGGTGAAGGGATTTGAATCTGTGCTCTAAATTTAGCTAATTGTCCTTGCTCTGTGTCACCATGTTTATGCAGTACCTCAGTAACAGTAAGATTTTTCTCTATGCAGGGATTCTTCTCAATAAAAATCTATCCTTGTGAAGCCGCACAAGTTCTGCACAGGCTCTGCATGCAGTAGTTGTCATTTTTCAGTGAGGAAGTGAGTTGCAGCGATAGAGAACAAAGTTTGGTTTCCATTTTCAAGGCCTGAGGCTCCGACCTGCAGTCAAAGCCAAGCTCTTGCTGCCTGAGTTGTGCAGTGTTTAAATAGAAGTAATCTCAGTGTTAAATTCAAACTCTCCATGCTGTAGCAATGAAAACAGCAGTGTGTGCCTGGGAAGTGCCTGTAGGGACGGAGCCGTGCTGGTGGAAGCAGGCGTGTGCGTACAAATGGCCCTTGGCCAGCACTGGCCCTTGCCTGGCTCCAGAAGGTTGCGTGGCTCCGCACTTCACTCGTCGTCACAGCGGGTGGCTGGACAAACCCACCTCCTTCCATACATAGAACCTGGGAGACCACCAAGAGAATTTTTCTTCATATTTTCTGGCTGATTTTGCATAGGAAGTTTTAAGGCACAAATAGACCCTTGTCACTGATCTTATATGACCCAATTTCATATTTATTTATGAATACATATTGCATATTGCTCTTATTGAAATGAATACACCCATGTTAATAAGAATTTTAAGTACTTGAAGAGCACAGCTGTACATGTCTGTCAAAATATAAGAAAAGTAATTACGTCCTAGAAGCAACGTACTTAGCATTAAAAAAAAGAAAAAAAAAAAGGAAGATCTCTGTGTCAAGGCCCTGGGGGCACCAAGAGGCCTTAGTGGCTCTGACCAGTCTCACCTGGGACCCTCTCCCACACTCTACACATGGGTCTGGGTGCCCTGTTTCGGCTTAGACTGTCATTGTGTTTTAGATGCATCTGTGCCTTGTCCCCAGCCGATATTGGCTGAATTTCCTGGCTTGACTTGACCTTGGACCTGACTCCTCATCTCACGTTCATCTCTTTTTCACTGGACTGTTGATAGGATCCACTGCCATGACCGCTTGCCTGCTCGGGTGGTCCAGGTGTTGCCTGTCGATGGGGACACGGTCTGTCCTGGAGCCACCCTCAACTCCTGCTCATCCTCCTTTGCAGAGCAGCTCCTGCTGCTCCAACACCCTCACTCTTTAAAAAATCTTTATTGACATGAATGGTGCACAAGGTAGATCATTCATAGGGATGAATGTATGGACTTCTCTCTTAGAAGAGGACTGCAGAAGTAAAACTCTGTTCTGAAGCACTGTAATTGTTGAAGAAAGTAGGAGTTGTTTACAGGGCTCATTATTTATCTGCACTTTCTCTGTTTTGAAAGATGATTCTATACAACACCATGGAGTTTACCATAAAATTTATCTAAGGAGTCCCATGAAAAATATTTTAAAAGCTTTATTTGCCATTTGTAAATTTTTTAGGTTTATGATTCTCATTTTTAGTAAAGAATAAAACTTACTAAGCAAGATACTGTTTTCTGCTTACCAATATCTACTCTGTGAGGAAAGATTAGGAATATCAAACTAAAATATTCTCAAATCTCCTTTTGTTCCTTTCCATCAAGCAGGAGAAAAGGGATTATTTTGGTTTTCTAGTCCTTGCATTTTGTTTGACTTCTAGCATTGACTCAATTGACAGTCCAAACAATGTTTTTACAAACAAATGATGCTGTCGATAGTCTTGCGCTAAATCTCTTCTTGGCATGGAAATGAGAGGGTTTGGTTGGTGTCTGGTTATAGCTGTCTGATTCTGAAGACCAGTCTTAGTGCCAGGCAATCCTAACTTTCACGTTTCAGTGAGTCCTTTACAGCAGAGGAAGGCTCGTGTAGTGTAGCAGTGTGTCTCGCTGTGAGAGGGTGCTCGTGGAAGATGTGATGCCTGGAGAGCAGCGGAAGCTCCGATGTGTTGGCTCTAATGATCTTCTGATATAAGGATCCCTGAGGTTTGCCAACTATTCGAAGCAGAAGCCTGGCTTAGGTATCTAATCTTCTGCCTCTAAATATTCCCTTGCCACCATTTATTAAGACTCTGCTTAGACTTCCAAACAGCTGGAGAGTTATGTGTTTTGGTGTAGGCTTTTCAACAACAGAGGGGAGGATAAAGGCACCAGTGTACCTGGTTTCACGGTACAGACGATGCAGAGGAAATCCATCTAATCCCTTTTACTGATTTTTATACAGCCATTAAAAGAGTTTTCAATAGGTTCTTTGTTGTTGCATAAACTTCCTTATAAAGCAGAATTTTTATTTTTTTTTTTAAAGCCAGCAGCACTGATGAAGTCTGAGTGATAGGAATAAAAAGCAAAAAAAATGGAGATGTGGTTGAACCAAACTCTTGGACCATAATGTGTGTACTTTGAGGTCAGTTTTATTTAATACAATTTCATTAACCTCTCAGAACTACAATTGCATTGTTAGTAACACGGATTTCCTAATTGAAGGGACTAGAACAGAGCTATCTTAAGTTAAGGTCTTTGGGGCTTAATGTTCTGATGGGAGAAATAATATGATAACATGCTTACCTCTCTGTAACATCTGCTAAACTTTGACTTTTAGCATTATAATTTCACTATTTCTGTTCGTATTCAACATTCGTTGTCACATTCTTGTGTGGAAGCCCTCTCCCAATACTTCTTTTAGGACGTTTCTAGCTGCTTTATGATCTTACTTAACATGCACAGAGAACATTCATCCAATCACTGATTCTACATCCCAAAATAAAGAAAAGGATCCTTACAGTTATGGTTAGGTTAATAAAGACTTAATTTAGAAACTTGAAGTTTTGGTGCACTGAAATATATATCATTAGAGCTCTTACATGCAACAACATCTGCTTACATCCTGTAATGTCATCCTATTGTAAGTGAACATTTAATCCTAACTCATTATGCCTCTCCAAGCAAGCTGCAACTCTGAAACCTAGGAAGGAGATTTGCTTCTGTTCACAGAGATGGATGCAATCTGTAATTAGAACCCCGTACTCTTCCCAGCTGCTGTTGCTGGCACAGTGGTGTTGGAGAATGATGTAGTATATCTTCTATTGCAGCGCTTCCTACTCTTTTCAGTCAAATATAGTGCCAGCCACTAGCCCTTATGTTGTGTTTAACTTTGTGCAGAGTTAAAAGGAGCTAGCATTAGGTATTAGTGCCATGCTAGCATCCAGTACAGAAGTTTGTTATTAAATGAAGGAGGGGGACAGGTGTAGATCGGTAGGAATTACTTGAAATGCATAACTTAGAATCATGTTTGCATAGGTCTAAGTTATACATCTAAAACTGAAGTATATAACTGTTTTTACAGAATGAGGGGCTGCAACTGTGGAAAGCAATGCTTCTGAGAAGAAGTTATAGCAGACAAAAAACTGTCCAGTGTGATGCTATAGTAAAAGGGCAAAGTAAATTTTAGAATTATGGGTAAGGAAAACTCATATTTAGGACACATTTAGGTAATTCTACATCTGAATATGCCTTAAATCAGATGGTTAGCTGCAAATCACTCTTTTATTCTTATTTTTAAATGTATATTAAAAAGTATGGAAGAAAAAGAATGAGATATTTTGTGTCTCATACAGACAGATGATTTTAAACTAGAGAAACTAGTTCAAGGTAGCTTCTAATTAACAAGAACTACATCAAGGTTTATGAAGACAGGCAAATCCATTTTGTTTATTAAAAGAGGGACTGAGAAATTACTTATTTCCATGAATAAGTTTCTGAGGAAAATAGTGGGTGGTAAAAGGCTAAAACTTATCAATGGTAGGAAGGACAACAGCCAATTTCCAGAAACATAAATCGAGCAAATTCAAATACTTGAAAAACACAAGTTTGCAAATGTTATTTTCTTACAGATTTTGATCTCTGGAAGAACATATGTATCAATGTGATCAGTCCTTCAACTGCTAAGGTCCTAAAATCAAGGTTGGATGCCTTTTTGAAAGATATGCTTTAGCCAAAAACAAATTAGTGAATACACTGGAAAGCTAATTGGATGAAATTTACTATGAAGGAATTCAGACTAGAAAATTTAATGATTCCTTTTAGCCATAAAAGTCTGTGAAGCCAACTAAGACTCCAGTTGACCTCAGTAGATTTTTTTCTGTAAAGATAACTAAGAGCATTAGCCTTCTTAGGCCACACACCAATTACTTAATTACTTTCCATTCTCAGTAAACTTTCCAGAAGAATCACATTCTATCAGGATTAAACACATCTATTTCTTAGTGAAGAGATAACAGGCTTCACACAGAGGAATACAAGAGATATTGAACTATATATAAGCAAGTGAATTACAGCGCCTGGTATCAAATCAATGGACCATCTCTGGTATATCTGGGTAGAAGTGACCTGATGGCCTTCGAGTGCATGCAGCAAGTTAGAAACACATCTGTATTCTACTGGCAAAAAGAAGAGATTGTTGTTCAGGATGTGTTAGCTAAACAGAGATTGAATTTAATGGTCAGTCCAGAATTTCTTGTTTAAACTGTTTTGAAAGCAGCCCTGCATGATGGCACATCTGTGAGGGAGGTGTAATATTTTGCCCATCAAAAATGCTGAGAAGGCAAAACCTTGAATATTTTCCTTGTCAGCTCATATGAGGAACATGAGTTAATGAAATAGGTTTTGAGATTGTTTCAGTAAATGGCTTGCTAAGATAGGTTTCCTCCCTTCTACAGTGTGGAAAATCACAGTAAAAGTAAGATTCTGTAATTGTCTGAGGGTTTTTTTTACTGGAGCCCATATCTGCATATAGATGTTTCCATTTTTGTTATTATTACTGCAGAATATAGACCTGGAAACAATCTGTGGGTCGTTAGTCATAATGACATTTAAGAAAACAAGGGGACAAAAACAGTTTCCAATTCCTCTTACTTTCCTTTTTCCTCTCTCCAGAATACTCCTGTATGGTGTTGCATTAAGAGGCATAAATTGGACAGCCTCTGCTCCCTGTTACATCCACATAGCCCCCTTGCCATCTGTGAGATGGTCCACGTGGGTATCACAGAATTTATTTCCACATATCTTACAATTAATATCAAGTGATTCTTTAAACATGTGGTTCAAATTCTGTGGGGAATTTTGTAACAAGAGTTTAGTTTCCTGACAGCACTTCAAACTGAAATAGTTTCAAATATGCAGTAAAAGGGAAAATAGTTGCTGTGGGATGAACTTAAGGGTCATTTTTTAAATGGACGCATTCAGATACAAGAGTAATGCTCTCTTTGGAGCTAAGGGACCTATTCTCCAGTCTGTGAGTCTGTATTTCCTGATAGCATTAATCAGAATTATGTATGTGTACTGAATGGAGGCTAGATCCTTAATTGACCTAATTATATTGTTTGGAGTGAGGTGGTTTTGTGTGGTCTGGATTTTTTGGTGCTTTTTGGTTTTCTTTTTTCCTTTGAAAGCCTAAGTGTTTCTTCCATTCTTACGGGGTTTAGAGAAATACGTAAAAAGGAAGGGAAAAGATGTCTTATGGGACTTCCATTTACTGAAAGGATGCTGACTGCAAGAATCAAAAGAACAAGAATACAGCCCTCACTCTTGCTGTTAATCGACAGAATTTAATAGAAACATAAAAGCAGTTGTGCTTCCCTCACCATAACATAGAGAACTCTTGAGGAAATCTGGAAAAAGTGAAGACAAGTGTTTTACTATATGAATAATGCTGTGATTACATTTTTAAGATAAATGCTAAGCGCAGCATCATTCCAAGATTCCTCCCACAACCCATAGAAAAGGACCTAAATGAAAATAAACCCATGCTATAGCCACCACATTGTTTCATGAGGACTGAGTCGTCACACAACCTGTTGTTGATGTGCCTGTTGGTGGCCTTGCACAAATTTGAGCAACTCTTGCTGTCCTGAGTTTATCAGGTCTCAGATTCATTAGGATCACTGGTCTCCAGAGCTTATCTCTGTCCTCTTAAACATCTTCTCCCCCCTCACCTGCCGCCGTGATGTCTTTATTTTTAGATTATTGTGAAATAAAAGCAAAGTAATAATATTGCGGGACTCTTCTCCTCCTTGCAGAAAATCTCTTTTCCTTTCTGCTGGGATCTATTTGTATTATGTCACTTCAGAATTTGTCACTTTTCAGAAATTCCAATACAACAGGTGTATATGGAGTTAATACAATGTGGCCTGGTAATGTGCAAGTATCAGTTTTTCACTCTTAAAAATGTCAAATAGTCCCCCAACATTTTCTGCAATCAGGAATCATGGTGAAGTTTTTCCAACTAGGGAGCTATGAATGTCTCCTGCTTTGCTATTCTGCAAATTACTGAACACCACTTTTCTGCTTATAAATGTGAGAGAAAACGGAAACAGCCAAAAAAATTACACAACTAAAAAAGGCCCATTGTTCTGACTCGTAAAACTGCCAAAAAGGTAAATTGCAGGTCTGAAAATGAATTTATTAAAAGAAGATGGAAGACCTGTTTTTTTCAAACCTTCCAATAGAGGCACTAAATCAAATCCCAAATCTTCAGTAGCAGATATTAGACGTCAGGCTTACAGCTCCCACATTTATCTCCCCATGCTCTGGGTGTAGCTTGGTTCAGTGCTGGAAAGAAGAGGGCTGCTATAATTAAGATGCAAAGACGTTGTCTCTGTGTTCTTTCTCACACTATCTATATTGTTAGTCCTTGAAACCCAGGCATCTGAGACTTAAAAGAAAAACCTTCATGCAGTGAAAAATAATATTTATTAAGGCAAAAGCTGTTGATAATTTCAACTTATTCAGGAAATTAGAGCGTTATGTTTTCACTGTTTCTCAAAAAAGTCTTTATTCTTTAAGTTATTCTTAAAAAAATAATTTGAAGTGATTCATCATTTCTTCTACTAGCTCCTATAGTATCCTTCTGAAAATGTTTCCTTTTAAGATTCAAACACAAATGTCACTACTTTTTTGTCACATACTGCTGTGGATGTTTCTGAAGAGTGATTTATAGGCTGTAGATTCTCTTACAAGTAAAAGGATTCAAAATGAAAAAGGATCACAGCAAACTAGAAAGCCGAGCTAAAAAGATAAAGTTCAGGCCTAAAACTTTGATTTGGTAGGTTGCCCTTCATGCAGCTTACAAATTGTTAAAACACAATTTGGTTTCTCTTCAAAGAAAAAGAAATACTCTCCATTGAAAAGTCTGGAGACAGGATGGGGCTAGCAGTTTACTGGGATGAATCAGCAAAACTTAGAGCTCCACCTACGATATTCTGGCAAAACCAAGCAAACCAACCAAGAAGCGTTACAGTGATGACAGCCTTGTAAATTCATGGGCAAGTGACATTGACTTTAATATCAAATGAATTACATCTATACAGAAAAGAGCCAAAGCTTTACAGAATGACGATTAGCAGTAATGCGAAGGAGCCGTTTGGAGAGAGCAGCAGGAAATTTTGAGTAACCTAAATACTGCTGCAGAATAAATAAATATTTTAAAAATAGAAGGGTTGTATCTGAAAGAGCAACAAGTTTGTGAAAATCCTCAGTATTTGTTCTGGGTATATGCCAAAAGAATTAAAGATGGATGACTCTTAGTTTTGTCTTACTATTCTGTTCTGCTCTTACCTCACAACCAGCGCATTTAGAATTACCTACTTTTTAGGTGGCAGACCTGAGGAGCTCCTCGCCAAAAGATGTTGTGGATGCATGGCTTCAAGGGAGACTGGATAAATTCTTGGAAGAGATACCCATAGGAGGTTACTGAACAGATGAACCCTATCTGGTTCGGGAAATGGCCTGAGCTGAAAACTCTAGAAGTCTAGGGGATTAGTTGGAAGAAACAATGGTTACTCCTCCTCTGAGTCTGGTTTGGATCGCTGCTGGAGACAACATGATGGGCTTCTGTTCTTCTTTTGAGTGCTGCCAATGCAAAGCACTCTCCAGAACATACTTTTGCCCCAGCATGCATTCATGTTTGATTTTGATTCTTCTCAACTGTTGTTTCTAGATATATCGACTACATGAAGCTATTGATATATATTTCTCTTCTAAGCTATCATTATTATGTAGAAAAGTACCTTTCAGAGTAATTTTGGTAGAAATTACTGGATGGTATTTATAAATGACTATCCTTTCCCTAGCAGAATTCAGTACCCTTAGACTTGTGCTCTTTTCTTCTTTTTTTTTGTATATATACCTATATACGTATATGCACAAAGGGATACATATTGAAACAGATTGAAGGAATGACTCCTTTAGGAGACAAGCTGCTGCACACGTGGTGTTTTAATGAACAGCTGTGCTCTTCCCTCTCAATTAGTGCCCACAGCACAGGTGGAACTGAAAACAGGAGAGAGGACAGAGGGCTGCATCAGCGGTATCAGGAAGCTGCTGTGTGTAAGTCAAAGAAAAAAGTCAATTTATCATTTTCTATCGGTTCCCGGGATGAATAAGAGAGGAAGACGGTTGAGTGAAGTATGTGAAAAATAATTAAAACAAGGCCAAGGAATATCAGCATGAACACAGAGTTCAAAGAAGAATATGAGAAGTGTAGTTAATGGCTATAGCAAATGGTAAGGAGTGAAAGCTCAGGGCACCCTTAGAAGGACCATACAGGTCAGCCTTGTGATGACTTCTGCTCAGAGTACAAAGGAGAAGGACTGCGGTTTATAACAATCATCAAAATTGTTTATAGTTTTTCACCTTACAACATAATTTTCTGTCATTTGCTATGGACCTAGTTGAAGCATTTTTTCAGCTTTATGTTTTAGACACAGTTTTATTCTTTTTGCTGAATTCCCATCTCTCTTTTTCCTTATGACCTTAACTTGTCATTGCTTTTATTCTACTATACTGGAAATAATGTACCGTTATCCAGTCGGTCGGTACTCCTCCCATACGGACTTGTTGAGTCTGATGGGATTTACGTGACGATACAGGTGGGGACACCAATAGTGCCCAGCTCAGGCTGGTCATCACAGAGAGTGGCTTTTTGCACAGCTGCCCAAGGAGATACAGCTGGATGACTGTCAGGGTGAAAGGGAATTGTAAGCAGCTGCAGACGTATTTAGCCACTAATGCAGAGGTGGTAGTTAGGGTGGGATTCTTGTCACCTAAAGGTCAGAAAGTACAACAAGGACATCTACATCTGAGCTGGTCACCTTTAACTCTGGGAGGGAGCAGCACAGTGGAGAGAGGCATTTTTATTGCACGATTCATCTGACTTGATGTAGTTGTTTAGTTCAAAATGAGAGAAATTTCAGCCTAGAAACACCTATTTCTCTGCAGGGGCTAAAAAGGAATCCTCACTCAGATGTAGAGATCTACATTTGTTCATTGAACCCCGTGCAGAGTGCCTGCTATGGCAGAGCACTGGAGGGTATTTTTGTCCTGATTTGCTGCAGAACTTCCTCTGAGCAGTAGCTGATGCTTGGATTTTCTGCAGAAGAAGGAAATAATCTCCAAGGGTTTCATTTGCTGATTTTTTCCCCCTAATATTCATTAATTTTTCTTTTATATTCCTGCTGTGAATATATATCATGTCAATCATACTGAATTAAAACGTGGCTTAACCACGAAGAGATTTTAGCAAACACTCCTTCATTTGCTTTTTTTCCCCATCAAAAACTTCTTTAAAACAAGTTACTCTATTTCATTAGTGTAACCAAGTCTATGGTTTTTTTCTGTGTTCTGAAGCCAATGAGGAGCTATAAAGCTATGTATATCTGCTCAAACATGTCTGCTGATGGAAAGTTCCTTATAGACATTACTACGTTGAAAATGGAGCAGCCTCTGGAGAGTTTGATTTTTTTCAAAATACTGGCAAAGTGTTAAACATATAATCCTACTCCTGTGTGATTAATTATATCTCAAGTTGTGTGAGACAGGCACTCTGAACTTGCAAAAACATGAAAACCAGCACTCAGAATCAATACACTCAAAAATGTGTATGAAAAATAAATTGCCCTCTCATAAAATTTCGTATGTTGGAGAGAGAAATGAAACCATATAAATTTACTTCCAAGAACTAACATCATAATTGAAACAGTAAGATAGATGGAAAGAATGTCTCCTTGTTCCCTCTTGCATTTTAGATGAGATGCTTCCTCGCTGTGTGACCTGAAGGAGTTGCTGCAGTATGGAAACACCACCAATACAGCAAACTATGCCTCGTTCCTTACGTAGGCACATAACACGCTTTAAATGTTAATATTCATGTTAATTGCCATTGCTGTGTTGTACAGTTCCCCCCTTCCCAATCTCTAAGTCCCTCGTGTCAACAAGCATGACAGGCCAGGTTCTAGTAGAAAAATAGAAGAATATTTGACCTGTTAAGTTAGCAGAAAAGATTAGTCCAAAGGGAGAATTGAAATATACATTTGCTTCAAATAGCCCTACTGTGGTTGCCATTAAATAGCAAAGAATTTTAAAAACCAGGCATTCATTGTTTCGTGCTTTTATTGTTTGGGAAATCTGATATTTTGGATGCTTATACTGGTGCCAGCAGAGAATTCATTCTTTCAAAGTACCTGCAGAAATGTCTAGGGAGGGCGTGCCTCTCAACCATTTCCCTATGCTTTTACAAGTCCTGTCTAGTCAAGAAAGTCTCTATAATTTAAGATTATTTTTAGGATCCTCTAACTTGAATGCTGCACATGCTACTCATGGCCGAGGATCCAACAGGCACTGCACACGCCCTTCTACCTTTTACCATCCCCGTTTCACCCTGACGCTTCTTTCCTCAAAAACGCTTCTGAGAAAGGCTGAGGACTGGGCGCTGAAGCAAGTGGGTCAGCTTTGTGCCCCATCACCAGCATAAAGACTCTGGAACAAAAGCCAAGAGTTCTGCCTCGACTAGCTAAGCATGACCGTGGCATTCTCTATCAGGAAGATACTCATAATTTCAGGTAATTAAATGACTAGAAAGCTCATTCTGTACTTGGCAGCCAAAATTAAACATGTCAAGTGAACAAAACCTTCTTAAATGAGTGAAATACTGAGGCTGCTATTGATTACAATTGGTTAGTTAGTTTTAGGGAATATTTCGATCAATGTTTTTGACTGCTGAAAATGATGTTGTAAATGCAAAGCCAACAGTCTCTCTTTTTTTTTTTTTTCTTGTTAGGATTGCTGGGACTGCGGAAGGGGTTAGTTTGTATTCTTCTACTGCAAGAACAAAGCTACTGCATAATGGTTTTGGTTGTTTCTGCTTCTGATTAAAATACCTATGAAAATTTTTGAAAAAAGAAAGGAAAAAAAGTATCATTATTTGGTAAACACAGAAAATATGTACATTCTTCAGTTAGCCTGCTACTTCAAAATGCATATATATAATTTTTTTAGCAATTCTTAGAACATGTTTTAGACAGCTATATCTGACTTCGCATGCTTTTTGACTACTGCGTTATTCAATGAAAAAAAAGATTCTTCTATTCTGCAAAAAGATTCTTCTATTCTATAAGTTCATGAAATGAAGCTCTTCAGAAACTCAGTATGTGCAGTTACCAGATCTGTTTTTAGAATGGTAAATGCTACATTCAAAAGAAGTGTTAAAGACTCTGTTATGTCTAAATAACACATTTTTATAGATATTCATTAGACTGTGTAGTGAAACAGATCTTTTAAGAGGCTTTTGAAGGATAATATACATCTAATGGTGCACATACATATTAATATGTCTATAGGTAGTAATATGTATTGGTCAGAAATAAATTAATTCATATTTAGCACAGTATTCATGATCTTGGCTATTTTATTTCTCAGAAAATCCAAAGGATTTGGATTCTAAGCTGCCACTAATTTTCTGTTATAATGAAAACTGTGATGGAAGTAAACACACACAAAATAGATTGCCAGAAGAACTAATTTTCATTCTTTGCATTTTTATTATTTGAAGTCTTCTTATAAGTAGAACTTAACAGTAAGGGAAATCGAGACTAGGAATACTGCTACAGCTACCACTATTACAACTTCAAGTAAAGCAGTGCATTGCAGCAAAAGCCAGACTCTGGTTTTGAAGTATTTCTGAGATCAGGTGGCCCAGAGGTGCTGAGTCTGCTGGGAATTTGGGGAGACTGGGTTTCTACAGGCACAGAGGAATGACGAGCAAAGAAAGCGAGGGCAGTCTCTGTTTGCTCTTGAGTGCTACATCTGTTCCCCCGAACCTTTCACGTCGCTTGGCCTTTCATTACCATCCAGCAAGCCTGATGGCAGCGACCTACTTTTCAAACTTTGTTTCTTTGAAGTGGTAGAGATGATTTTTACACAGAACATGTAAGTAGATGGAAAACTTCTGGTGCCCAGCTAGTCCCCACGATTGCAGAAGAGCCTAGGGAAAGCTTGACCCTTAATGTTTACACCTTCTGATCCGGTAATCTCTGGAGTGTACGTAACAAATAACTCCCACATTTGCTGACAGTGAACCAGGTAGGCTACAAGGACGTGTGGTAGCTTGAGGGTTTTGGAACAGAGGGCTTTTAAATACACTTGCCATCGGATTTCACACCTTTGCAAGTGGGCTTTGCTGAAAGCATGATGAAGTTCAGATGAATCCCTTTGACACAGGGAAGGAGACAGGTAGAGCTTCACCCTGATGTGGATGCACACAGACAAGAGATATTTGAAATCACCTCAGCTAAATGAAAATGCAGTGTGTCCCCTGCAGAGCTGCCAAGGTCAGCAAGAGTGTTGGTAATCTGCTGTATAAATGCCAGATGCACAAGGTATAGTGCCTCCAGGCGTTTTGGGTTCACATTGTTTATAATGGAAGTCAAACGCCAAGCTTCATTACAGTTAAAAGTTTAGTGTTTCTTCCTGTCTTGCTTTGACGTAAATCTGAGTACAAATAAATAAATAATGGCCTAAAGGTTCAACCAGTATCTTTTCCCAGGCTGGCACAACTCTTCAGTAAACTTTAAAGGAGGCATGTAGGAACTTTACATCATTAGTTCTATTTTTAAGGGTTTGGCCACAGGATTTACCCTTCCATGCAATCTCTCTTAGTAAGAGGCAATTTAATAAAGCAATTTGCAGTTAAGCATCTTTGCCTTTTACAAAATATTTAGTTTCTGTTTAATTCCTCCACCACACAGTTTGACCCATTAACTAGCAAAGACAGAGATTCAACTTTTTTTTTGTTTCATGGCATGACGTGTCATATGCAGCAGATTTTCTTTATTTAGTAAGATAGGCATGGGCATTTAACCTAGACTGGAAGCTCCTGGATCTTTGGGTCTAAATCTCAGCTGCTGTGAGGAGTCATTCTTCACAATCTCTTTCATAAACTTATTGAGTAGGGGAGGCAAGAAGTCTACTGGAAAGATATTACACAGAATATCTTTCTCCTAATGACTAGAAACCTCCTTCTGATTTCCACGCTAGAATTATTTATGGCCAGTTTCTATCCATTTGTTCTTGTGCCAAAGCTGTCCTTTAGTTTAAATACATCCTCTCTTGCTCTGGTGTTTCCCTGTCTGTGTATTTATAGATAGTAATTCAATATCATTTAGCCTCTGTTTTATTAGATTACCTAAAAAACCCCAGGTTTGCTCTTCTTCTAGGACTCATGGTTGTCTGATCACTCCAAGAGCCCTTTTCTTCACCTGTTCCTTGCTGAGTGGTCTTAAATACTGCATAGTTCTCCAAAAGTGGTCAGCAGTCCCTCATGTAAAGCCACTCAAATGCCATGGCTCCTTCTGGAAATACCTGACCTGATACAAGTATGAATTATATTTGTCTTTTTACATATATCACTATGGTTCACAGGAATCACTAGTACATGCAGATCCTCTCCTTTTCTAGTATTTCGAGCTCATAATGTAAGTTCTTAATATTAGCCCCTAAGTATATGACATTGCCCTTTGCATGATTGGATTTTTGTCTCATTACTATTATGCCAATCCCCAAGGTCACCAGGTCTTGCATAGGGGATGTTTCCCAATTTCATGGCATCAGTAATTCCATTAAAACTAGCTTTCTTTTTGCACCAGCATCACTAAAGAAAATATTAGATCGCTCCCAGTACTGGTTCTTTACTGGTAGGCTTCCTTCAGCATGTTCAGCTCTTTTCTCCCTTTCCTTTACTTTTTGTCTAACTTCTGTACTAGTCCTAAACTTCTCTACGTTAACCAACTTGTTCTCCCAAAGCACCATGTCAAATGCTTAAAAGAACATCTCAGAGAAATTCCTTGTATTTTCAAAGCAAATTACCAGATTAATTTAGCACAATCTGCTTGGTAAAGTTCTGCCATGTTTTATGACATTTTATGCCTTTAATTCTTTCTCCCTCTCCTTAGATTTATTTCAAGGACTTTCATTCCGTTCTGAAGTCTTGCATGTTATTGAGATCTGATGAGTAGATCAGTATTTGCCTGAAGAAAATCTCTTCTCCGCTATACTTCATGATTTTAGAGTTACTCTATGTCCTAAAATGACAAATAAGTGAAACAGAAAGTCTGGGAATATGTGTCTAGATTAAGTTCTCAGGTTGTGGGTTAGTGCCATACCTTCATAGCATGCAGCTGGAGTAACTCACAATAACCATGAGGAAAGGCACGCACTGGAGAACAACCAAGATTCTTGTTTAAATTGCACTTTAAATGAAAACATGTAATATTCACTTCACTTTCTTAAACATTTTTTGTAGGTTCAAATTTCTAAAATTGTTGTTTATACTTTCTTTAATAGGTTTTATAGTTATTAGCAGCTTCAGATTTTAAGGTAAGCTTTTTTCTTATACCAAGGAGTTTCATATGTAAAAGGCTTGCTGGAAAGTTCAATGTCTCATTATCATTCTCAACACAAAGCAACACCAAATCAGTAAATTCTCTTATTTGTATTTAAAACCAGTAGTACCTGCTGCTAGCCAAATGTTTTAGCTTACTCTGTGTTTTTGCAGGGTGTTTGAAGTGATCTGATTTGAGCTTCTCTGTAATTTGTTTAGTTACAAATAGTATTTTTTAAAATGTTTGCAAATTGTCTTGTCCTAGTCTTACCCTTTCCGAACTGTTCACTGTATACAAGCCTTTGTAAGAGGCAGGTACCAAACAGAAATCAACCTTTTGTTTCCATTTGTATCTCACCGATTTTGGGACTGCCCAGAGACCAGTTTCTCTCATACGGTATGGAAAGCAACAGACTTTTACCTTAAGCTCTCCCTACCTGTATGTGGCACACTGTAATCAGTTATGTCTGATTTTCCCTGGAAATGCTCCTGACTGTCTTCAGGATCGCAGTGGGAGGTAACACAGGCAATTCAGAGCATCCCCCTCTTCCTGGGAGCTTCCCCATATTGAGGCATCGGAATTCACCAGAAAAAGCTATAGGGTCGTACAGAATTAGGCTCCAGATTTGCTTTCATTGTGATTCAGACAAAATATACAAGTAAATGGGGAGATAAGTTGAATTTGTGAAATGCATTTGACAGCATCACATTTTTCCATAAAATGTTGACTTTCTAAAGAAAAGAAAGACTAGGGCCTTTTCTTTTTAGAGAAAAGGTTTGATTTATTGCAGTTTGGAAAATCCGGAGCATACTGTGTACATGCTGTGTAGACTTGCATCTTGGCATTGGTTTAGGTGGCACATCTAAATAAAACCAAACCACAAAACAATTTCCTTATGTCATTTGAGTAAGATGGTATGCATGGCCTCTCTCTACCTTGACAAGGAGAGGGATGCAATACCATAGTTTACAGAGGGGACCTTACGTAATTTAAATAAGGGAGTGAATTAACAGAAATATTATGACTTTTTGAAGGGAAATATCAAAGACTGGTAGGCCAGAGGAAAAAAATACTGCAAAGACACTCATGTTTTTAGACTTAATGTTTCACTTTTCAATAATTCAAGCATATACTTTGATTGCCATCCTAAACAATGTGAACTCTACCCTTGGAGTTTATGAATTCTTCAATTATTTAATCATCCAGTATATATAATTTTATATGATCTATAAATGAGCAGTACTTGATAGTCCCAGAGCTCAAGAATTTCAGAAACATTTAAGATTTGCATCCCTTCCTTATAAAATACTGTCATTTCTTTGGCTCAAGTGCTTCCTTGCTCACACTGCGAGACGGAAAAAACCACACTACTTTACTGCAGTATTTTCTCCATGGCTGAGTTACAAGTCTACTTTTTACCAAGTGTTGAATGGTCTTGTGGCAAAACATAGGGTGGGAGTGAGGAAGTTTGTATTCTAATCCTGGCTGTGCCCCGGGCTTTGTGTGAATCCATGGGCAAGTGGTTTAACCTCTTTGATCCTCAATTTATTTTGCAGCAAATTGGGGGGAAAATGATACAGTCTGTCTTGTGAAGGTGTCATAAGGGTAGCTTCTGGCACTTTTAGATGGAATTGAGTGCTCCAGAAAAGCAAATCTTATTACCTTTTAACCTACTCCTGTCTATTAACCATCCGTGGAGATGGGATCGGGGGCCTTACCATTTGCCAAGGGAGGTGTATGCAAAAACTCAGTTTGAAGATTTACCTAAATGTTCAACATTAACTGTTAAAGCCTTCATTAATGAATTCCAAAGAGGCAAAGATTCCTTTAGTCCCATAATTCGCTTGCCCTTTTAATTATGGTACCTGTGACCATTCAAAAAAAATTTCAAATAGGAGGTTAATTATTCCTGCCAAGCATCTCCTGTCTCTGACAATTGTCACTTGGAACATTTTTTCTAGGCAAAATCCCCACTTCAAATAAAGCTAAATTCATAAATGAATGCCAATACTGGAGAGAGAAGCTTGGCATCTGGACACTTGAAGCTGCCAGGTGTATCATATATATGACCACAGCTGTTCACTGTGGTAACTGAAGGGAAAAAAATGAGCAAAAGAGAGATAGGCATTAGGAACTAGCAAGAGGCAGCGCTCTATTATTACTTTAATTACAAGGGGATGCTGATTTGCTTTGTAATTGCAATGCAAAGTTGCTGTTAAATGTCCAATATGTGCCTGGAATTATGCTTTGATGCAAGTTTTCAATAAAAATAAAGGCTGCTAGCAAGGGGGCTGTTTAAACACACTATGCAGAAAAGAAGAAAAATAGAATGATGACTTTTACTACAATTTTGCAAGATCCAGATCCAGCTTTAAATCAAGAAAGCCGCAAGAATAATACGACACAGGAAAAAGAGAAGAAATCTGTAAAATCACTTTCATAGTCTGTGATGTAACAGAAATGTATTAGAGATCACGGTCGTGAAAATAATTTGTTAATATAGGGGGTTTTAAGGGTAATTATTTGGATTTTACAGTAGTTTTTCCCAACATGTTGTGAAGCAATACTTCATGCTGTAAGTGTCTGCATTGGCCTAGCTTAACACCCCTCCCTCCTCAAAAAAAAAGACCCCCCCCCAAATGTAACGCATCAGTGATCGGCATACATGATTTTATTTTAGTTGATCTGCATTTTTGACAACTTCCTGCAATTTCCTAATGATTTTGGCATGGCTATAACCAGCTGCACATCAGAGAAACGTGCATGCCAAGCGTGAGAGCAAGGGTTAGGACGCAGGTAGGGGTGGAAGTCCTGACCCCCCCCTCAGCACCGGGTCCCTGGGGGTGCAGGCACAAGCCCACCTTACTGCCTGCTCCTTCTGTTGCCCAGGGGGGTGGCTCGGAGAGGGCAAAGCAGCACTGGCTGCTGGCAGGGGAGCAGAGAGGGAGGGGAGAAGGGCATGCCTCCTCCGGTCTTGCGAATAACCCGCCGTAGCATGGGGTGACCAGCTTTGTTCTGGGCGCAGCATCTGTTGCAGGGTCACAGCAAAAGTCACACCTTCCCGTTTAACTGCTTCGGCACGCACCCTTACGCCTAACAGCTGAGAAAGGGAGAGCTGTAATTTTAAACAAATATGAGCAGCCCAAACATTTCCCATTCCCAAGCGGTCTCTCAGGTAAATTGTCCCTCTGGGACCTGGCCAAGAAGCTGCCTGGATCTCCTCGGCAGCAGGATGAGATAACATCCCACAAGCGTGCTGCCGTGACCCTTCGGTGAGTGTACTGAACGTGTTCTTGTCCAACAGTTGTTTTGTCAGATTTAGGCAGGGATGTGACTTCAGCAAATTATAGCAATCCCGAAGTGAAAGAACATAGGTAAATTTTAAATGCACACTTTGTTTGCAGAAGAGGATTTGTACTACTGGAGTAAGGAAGGATGGTCTTATGACTGGAATTTCAAAGATAAATATTCAAGTCCCAGGTCTGCGACTTCATGTCTTTACATATGTCCTTGAGCAAGTCATCTGATTTCTATGACTCAGATCATCGTTTCTAAACTCATCCTTTGTTTTCTTTGTTCTTTCTGACAAAGAATATTTATCCCTGTGTGTTTGTACAGTGCTTATCGTACAGGACTCCCAGTCTTTGAACAGGTTAATGAGGTGTAAGTTATAGTTTGAATTTATGATATCAGCTACTCTGTAATAACTGCTGGTTCTGATGCCATGGTAAATGTAGGTAGTTTTCTTCTTCAGTGAGGGATAAGCTGTCTCACTTTTACTGCAGAGTGAGAGCCAGCACTCGGGCTGTTGTTAGAGAGTCACAAAAACGCCATAAATCTGCATCCCGGCTTACTTTGGGGCAACTTATGCATGTAGCTGTCTTCCTGTGCAGGAGTTTTTTGAACTCAGCTATAATCAGCTCATGTAGATAAATCAACACAACAGTGAAATTATCACATCTTTAACAACAGCCTTTAAAACATAAAATGGAAAAGGTTAAGGATTTTTTTGAGAAACGCAACATGTTAAGCTTCTCATCCTATCTCTTCACATCTGCCTAAGAAATTTGTAAAACTGTCTTTTCCTCTTACTTTGGTTGCTCTCAGAAGACTTCTGGTGCTTTTTCTTCATTATCATCCTCCTCCTCTTGCTCCAAACTTCTAAATGGCAAACCCAGCACAAGGCGAAGCCTGTAGGTAGCTTGTGTTTGCTCATCAGTGAAAGGTGGGCTATTGAGGGTAGATGCAAGCCGTTAATTCATTCAATCATTGCCAGTCACAACACTTACAGTAAATAATTGAGGGTGAACTTCGAAGAAGTTTTATTGCAAGTATGTACAGAGCTGCATGTTTACCTTTTTCATCTTTCTGATCTAGCTTTCACCACTCAGGAATCAACGTTTCTTCCTCGTAAATGAAAGTTTTTCCTGTTTCCAATGCACCCTCGCAAGTTTTAACATCTTTTTTTTTTTTTACCAGTTCCTTTTTAAAAACCCTTATTTTTCCTCAGAAGAAAGAGTCTTTGAATTACATTTTTTCCTAAAAACTTACATTGCAAGAAATGTAAACACACAAAAATGGTGTAATTACTAGAAGTGGTGGAACACTTATTGGCATAGTTGTACTTTCTGCCAAGAAATCTTGGTGTGAAAAAAATTCAAATGATTCATAAAGCGTATGGATTTTTGCCTGTTTTTATATAAATATTTGTCATTTCAGCAAAGTCAATTTTATTGTGACAAGTAAAATGCATCATATTGAGTTCATCACTACAATCACCCTTTATTAAATTAATTTAATGTTTTCAGAACATACTATTTCATGTAAAGATGTGAGGACTTTCTAGACTGATTGGCTAAAGCCAGAGACCAAAATTCCAGAATTTTCTTGGGGAGAGAAGTTCCTGCTGTTTGTCTAACAAATTAAACTATGTGCTGAATTCTGAGCCACATGATAAAATCCTTGTAGGTTTGCATTACATCTTATTTTCCAGGCATCACACCTGATATGCATAAAGGTTGAACCAGGCATTCCCAGAAATGTTGTCTTGCTTTACAGAAACTTCTATCCTTTCGTTCTTTGCAGCTCTTCTGTTTTCCTCTTCTGCTCTGATCAGTCCAAGAATTAGTGTTGGTCTGTAGGCTGAGTTACAAAATAATCTTCCTTCCTGTCATAAAGGTATAAAGTGTTGGAAAAGATTTACTGTCCTTGTACCATGTCCTGATCGTAGGCAACAGCCTTATTCATTTTTCATCACCTTTCCTTTCCATTTAAGCTAATTCATCCCTGTTTTCTGCCAACTTTTTTTTTTCATTTTCTGAAACTATTTTCCTACTGTTTGACATTTAAGATCCAAAATAAATAAACATTGGCTGCTATTATCAGCTAGGTGCCCTTCCGCTGTGTCTGGCTTGTCACTTCCCTGACGGGGCTATTTCTTTTTAGGCTCCGTATTGGCTGCTAATCTGGTCTGTCGCTGTTCTGTTTCTATCCCTTTTCTCTCTGAATCTGCAATTGAAATAAAGTTTCATCAACTTGCATTTCTTTGCAACTTTGCCTAAGGAGATTTCACCTTGATTGCTGTGCTGGGCAAAGTTCCCACAGTGGTGTTCCCTCTTGCAGAATCTCTATTTAAAAAGGAAAGGAAAACTCAAGAATGCACCCAAGTAACTTACTGCATTAAAGCTCATACCATTTGTTTTTCTAATAGGAACATTATTAAGATTTTTCCTCCTCAGTGTTCATTGCTCTATAACGTTTCATGTTATCCCAAATTAAACAAGACAAGGGAAATTTGTTCCCAATGTATTAGAAACCAGAAAACCATGAAAAGCTTTGGGCAGTTCAGAGTCAGAAAAGGAAATTATATTTCCATGTAATTTTTAAATATTACAAATGTGTTACATTACAGAGACATCTTCCAAAGGTCATTTAGTTGAGTCTTTGAAAACGAGGTGTGGTGGATCCCATTTCGTTGCTGGCTGAGATCTGGTTCACCATTATCCCACAGCAGTGGAAGCTGCTGGAGCTAATCAGGGCTGTTGTCAGCTCTGACTTTTATTGCTGCTGCATAGCAAACCAGGCAATAAAGAAAACTGTAAATGCAGGATTTATTCTTTGCAGGGGTATACCTCATGCTTGGAAGATTAATGAAGAATTCCTGGTTTGCTGTTTACTAAAGACACCTCTGTTCTATAGTATTTTAATTGTAAATCCGTTATTTGACATCCTAACTAATGGTTCCTGC
>NW_009597358.1:48364-63068 GCF_000690535.1 Cariama cristata
TAATAAAAGCGACATATTAACTTTAAATCCCAGATAAAGTAAAGATTGCTGTTTTAATATCCAATCCATATCCTTTATCTTTCTACAGGGGCTTTCAGGCCAGTAGTTTTAATAACATGCATGAATGAAGATGCTCTTTTTTAACACAAATGGTGGCAAAGAGTTTTTCCTTTATATTAGCAGGCAATCAATTCCAATAGCTTTTTAATGCTTTCTTAAAGAATCAATTTTAAAGCAGAAGCTCTTCAGGGGACCTTCTTAAACTTCTTCACAGCCAGTCTCCTAATTTTCTATTACAATGCAATCTAAAGCAGCTACAAAAATAATGCAGATAATGTTTGCTGGGTAATGATTTCCAATTTCCCCATTCCATGTACCCTGTTATTAGGAGGATCATCTTAGCTGTGTAAATTAATTTTCAATTCACTTCAGGGGAACATTACAGTGATTTATTCAGCACTGGTGCTGAAGAAAGTGTTGGGAGGATTTTAGCAATCTGAGAAACAAAATCAATTTGTTCTGATTATCACCGTGTTAAAAAATGGGACAACAAAAGGTTCAGAGGAATACGCTGAAGGTTAGCAAACACCCTTCGGGAGCAGTCTCTGTGATCCTGGGCGCAGTTACCTGACCTGGAAGGGCAAGCAAAATGTCTGAGATTTGCTGGTTTCTCCCCAAGCTTCAGCGTTTTGGAAGGACTAAGCAGATTCTAGGGTTCTTTGTGTATTATACAAAACAAAACAACCCATCAACCTTGCAGTCACTAAAACCGTCTCTGGCCAGTGAAGAACATGCTTGCTGTAAGTTAGACAAGGAGGAGATTGTTACAAAATCAGCTGTGTTGTTGGTGATGATACCCAGGATTTGGGAGACTTCCACACTAGGAAGAAGGATGAGGGGAATTTCCAGTTTCACAAATAAAGGTTTGCTCTACAGTAAGCATCCAGTAACTGGTGCTCAGGGGCCTTATACCCAAGTGCACATACACTGCAGTGCTCATACCAAATAAACTAGCTCCCCTTAAGGACACAAAACAGCTGAGATCTGAATGTTCAGTTATTTTGATTTAGCTGTTGCATTTTTAAAAGTGGGATTCATGTCACCTGACTTTGGATGACCACAAAGGAAAAATCTGATCCAGGTGAGAGAGAACTGAGACAAGTGGAGAAACTTTGGAGTCAATCTCTCTGGCTTATTTAGATGCCTGTGAGTCTAGCTCTGCCATGACTACTTCTCTCCAGTCACAGTAAAGAGAACCTGGAGTGATTATTTCACACAAAATTGCAGCTATTGAGATACAAGATATTTACATTTGATTTACTAACATGTTTTGCAGTGATACCTATGATATTCCAGTTGCTAGTAGTTAAAACAAGAGTTCAAAGGGAAATACTTTTTTCATGTGATAAATTTTGAGAGAGCGGTTGAAATCCTCCAAGGTCATCAGCATCAACATGGAAGAAGTTGCAATTCTGTTTAGTACATTTTGTAAATGAAGACAAGTTTATTAAAAAATTCAAGCCCACATCCACATAAAATAGAAGCATGTGAAATTGGTTGGAGGTTTTAGGGATGACCACATTCAGTTACAGGAGAAAACCAACCAATCAGTTCTGAACTGCCAAATTGAAAATTGCCACTTTCTGTAGTTACAGTGGTAGGAAGGACACCCCAAACATAATAAATAGCATAAAATCAATTGGTCATGGCCCCAAAAGAATTTTTGAATTATAATTATGATCTGTCACTGTTGCTAGTGTTCCCACACATCATGCAATATAAAAATATTTACTATTAAATGTACTGATGTGTACTTTGAAGCTGAAGACAGCTTGATTTCAGTGAGAGCTGTGAAAGGTGAAGAGAAAAGATTTGCAAGTGCATTGCAGTAATGTCTTCCAGGATTTTTCTTCCACATTGATATTATACTGGAAACCTGAAAAAGAGTTGTCCTTTTTGTCATGGGGCCACAGTCAGGCATTAAGTATATCGCAGTTATCATGCTTCCAGCATGTTAGTAGTATACTTGTTAAATTAAGTTTTTAACAGCATGTTGGCAGGGAGCTGAACTGACATTATTTATTAAAAATAAAATAGTAAGAAAGAATAAACACTCATGACAAAACAACAAGTGAAGACACTGTCTTGTAGGGTATGTATCTATGTCGCCTGGTTTCCAAGAAACTGAAGATTCTTCTGAGTATATGATTTTGAAAACAAACAAAAATGAAAAGAGAACAATGATGTTATTTCACTGCAAGCCATAGTCAATTGCCTGATACCAGTGGAACACGACTTGTCTTTAAAATGTTTTCTCAGCTTCAGTGAATAAAGCTGGTAGTCTAAGCTTGTAATTAAAACGTACGCAGAATGTTATGGACCTTTACATTTGAGGATCTAGAGTGCTCTGTGGATATCTGAACAATTATTCTGAATCAAACCAAGTAAAACTCTAATTGGTTGAGCAGCTTTTCTCTGTAGAAGGTCTTAGGAAAGGAGACATGAATAGGACAACCGTACTGTGATGTGTTGCCTGAAATAGCATGAAAGTTTTTGACAATGAGCTATTCAGGGAATTCTTGTGGAAGAGACTGTATTTGATAGACTTTGATAGATCTAAATACTTTCTGAGTCCATATAAACTTCTGTCACCCACAACATCCTGTTGCAAAGAGGTCTACTGGTTCAAACAAGGTGGAATTAAAAAGTATTCCCTTTTTCTATTGCAAACTTTTCCCCTAATGATCTCATTCTATTCCTCCAAGTCATTTCATCACAGCAAGCAATGTGTAATTGCTCACTTCTTACTTTTCTGTGTTGGTAAGTTATTCTCCTTCATATTTGTCTCTCAGGTTGGAGAGTACTGGGCATTTTAATCTCTTCTAATATATAAGTTATTCCAAATCTTTGATCATCGCTATTGCTCTTTTTGATACCATTTTTACTTCGAGATAGCTAAAAAGTTGCTGTTAAACAAAGGGAATCTGAGACAAAGAGAAGTAAAACAACTCACTTTAGCTCTCATGAATCCCGGATCAGTTCACAAGCTTCTGTAGTACTTTAAATTATGTTATTCTTACCTGGTCAATTATTAGCATTGCACTTTATTTGTATTTTTTATAGACACATTAAGTTCTACAGCACATATTCTCACCTTTAAGAGTAGTATTGGAGAGAACATTTCTTCCTTATCCATAAATTAAAGCAATAGATGAATTCCATTTCATTACCCTGACTTTATTTGATAGTGTCAATAATGAGAAATTCAGAAGGGAATTCATTTTACTTAAATCTGTCTAGGCGTCCAGTGCCTCTCTCTCATCAGTGCTCATAGGTGTCTACTGGTTCCTTTACAGTCAGTGGAGAGAAAGAGAGGCATCTCTGGAGAGCTATTCATCCCATTTTAAGAGAGATGTTTGTGTTATGTGGTGTGAATTGGTGCCTAGAGGATAGGAATAATTGCACGATGGAGGTCCCTCTCTTTCCTTCCTCTAGGCTCTCTCAATCATTGATAGTAAGTAATAACTTACTTTGATTAAAATGGGAACTTTCGGAGAACTAATTAGATGAAATTACTCCTATTCTCAGAGTCTAGGTTTGTAGGGGAGACACAATACAACAAATACTGCAATTTGCTGTCTTCATGGACAGCCAGATGCAGTTAAAGTAAAGGGGGATTAGGGAGGGTCCCCTTTTCCCTGAGCTCCCAAGGCCTTTTCAGAGGAGAAAGGGAACCTTTCCTCTCTGCAGGGCGCAGTCCTTCTTTCCAGGCTGCTTTAAACACACGTTTTAGCAATACATCCAGATTAGATTGTTCCCTTTCTCCTTCCAGGACACACAGTGCAATGGCAAAGGAGATAGATCCTCCTAAATTGGCAAAGAGGTTACCGAAACATGTCCTCTCTCACCAGACTCCACCACTCCTTCCCCAGCCTCTTGCAATTTCCTCTCTTTTCCTTTCATGTCAGCAAAACAAAGAAATCATTTTTAGCAAGGCTCATCCACAAGTTGGCAAGGATAACATTCTTAAATATCACAGTGCTATTATGATAAGCACAGCACATTCCAGGCGGAAAAACTGCAGATTATGGCAACCTTCAATAAGTATGGATGATATTAAAAGTTAGAATTTTCTTTTTTTTTTTTTTAGCACCAAAAAAGCCATTAGCAAGCCTGTCAAAAAAAGAAGAGCCTATCAGGATTTCAAATAAAAGAAATGAAAAATCCATTTATGAATACTTATCTACCAGATCCTGCATCTTAAGCAGAAAATGACATATACTGACTTCAGAAATACAGTTACCATATTTGAACATCTGAGCTTTAGGAAAATACCAGAAATATATATTTTTTTAATAGTTTTGTTTGAGAATATGAAGGCATAAAAAGAAAAAAATATATTAAGAATCTGTATCATAATCTGTCCCCCTTTCAGAAAAAGAAATATGACCTCGTCATTACTCCAGCAAAGTCCAATCTTGTCATAAGCAAAAAACATTCATTCCACACTAGGTGCAAATAAGGAGATTCGTATGAAAGAGTCTAGCACCGTATTTATCAAAGGATATTGAGAAAGAAGAATTACCATTGTGTGATCTTTTCTGAAGCTAACTGAAATCTTGTTACTGCGTAAATTCTTGAATCTCCTAAATTTTGTTAGTTCTTTATTGGTTGCCCCCCCCAAAGAGCAGGTTAAACAAAGAATTACTAACAGACAATTACTCAGTAATGAAAGCTGAGCTGATAATTGTAATGAACAGTATTTTTATGGCTCTATAGTGGCTTGTAAGTCAGTAGATACTGAAGCCTTCATCAAACGTAGACTATGTCATCTTGGTGTACAAGGGAACACCAGAAGAATCAGGACTGGCCTCTTCTGTATACTTCCCGTCATGTACTCCCCTAAGATGTCTCTGGAGCTCAAGGTTTTGCAAAACCCAGCTCCTAGGATTGCATAGGCATGGATGAACCCTAGGACACCATTGGGTCTCATCCTCTGCTCAGTGAAGGGTCAGATTTGAAATTACATGAGGTTGCCCAAGGCCTTGTCCAAGCTTTTTTAAGTATTTCCAAGGATGGAGATTCCACTGCCTCCCTGCACAGTCTCTCCAGATTTTGACCACTCTCACTGTGAAGAATTTTTTACTTGAACGTAGTGAAGCTGAGCTCAGCTAGAGTTCTGATTACCTCAAAACCTACCTCAAAACCTGATCCTGCATTTGTGAGGTAAAAATGGCATTTGTTAACCAAGAAAAGGGTGTCACGTTGTCCCCGAACAAGGTACATTTCAGCCAGAGGAAGGAGAAAAGAACATAGGAAAAATGAAGCACACAACTAAACACCGTCTCTAAAAATATATTTTCTTTTACGGCTGACTGGTAGAGCAATCTGCTGTTGAATTGGATTTAGGCTTTGTTTTGTGTTTATTTTCTCACCCATAACTGTTACCTATTTTGATAACTCTTCTTCTTCTTATAGTAAAGTTATCTAGACAACACAAGGTGTATTTTATTTATAGTAAAACAAACCACAACAAAATAAATTCTATTTTAAGAATGCTGCAACGTTTTTAATTATTTCACTCAAATTTTGACATAACTCAATAAAATAAACCCTTATAAAGATGGGTTTGGTAAAAAAGTCGTAACTGAACCTGCATGATTTCAAAGTAGTTAAAAAAGAATCCCAAATAAATATGCCATTTTATAACTACAAATCCCACCAAAATCCAACTACTTACTATATCCTCATTAGCGTTTTATTAAATTAAAAAGTTGATTATAGTCCGCAATTATGTTTATATTTTCAATAAAAGTAAGTAGGTTTTAGTTCTGGATTTAAAAAAAAAAATCTCTTAAAAAGTATTTGTCAGCACAGCTCAGAATGGTACCGTTCTTCTTAAGATTCCCTTCAAACCTGGTTATCTTTCTTTAAGAAAATCAGTTTGGCACAGATATTTCAGTATGGAAAAGGTCTGGCAACTTAATTGTAAAGGATGGGTAGGCTGACTTTATTTTGTTATTTTGTGTGCAATCTAAGGTCACAACTTGCGACACTGGAGATGATGGTCGTGAATTCCTGTTCAAGAAAATTTCAGAGTAGCATCAGGGAAGTGTGCCCTGTCTACACTGGGCTTTTTATTTTGCAATGAAATGCTTTTACTTAAGGATTGGCATCAGGTATATGGTTGGACTTGATGATCTTTGAGGTCTCTTCCAACCATAATGATTCTATGATTCTATGATTCTATGATTTGCTCCACTCCCATGTGTTGATTAATTACTTCCTCTTCTAACAGATTCTGTCCCAAATAAATCTGAGCCTATATTTTTGCAATGCTCAGTGAACTAACAGGAGTGCAACTGATGTGTAAATAGATTAGATTTAATAATAGAAGCATATGTCCAGGGTCAACTAGCAGTTTTCTCCAGTTTGAGGAGATCAAAACATTAGACGTAATCATATTTCTGTGCAAGCTTTACACAACAGAAACATTTTGTCATTAAAATTACAGTTTGTTTTCGGCTCAAATTACAGCAATATCACAGCTGTGTTTTATAAGAACATGCATAAATTCCTTGCAACCGTTTCAGGCTGGATTGACAAATGTCATATTTCCATTTCTCTTTAGAATGATGCCATTAGAGTTGATTTTCTGTTTTGATGTGTATGAGATAAAAAAAAAAAAAAAAAAGGAAAAAAGCCACGCAATATTAAAATGAAACACTATGAAGAACAGTTTTGGTTTATTAGTCTTGTCTCTTATGGCTTTTGTTTTCCATGCACCTTGTTCAGTTATGTTCTCCTTCTGAAAGTCATTTCAGACGGAAAGTAAATGGAAGCTATTTTGTAGCACAAAGACCATTCAATTAGTATCTGTGCATTGTCAAGGAAGTGTCTTGTTTTTCATCTGTTTGTTATTATTGCAACTATCTTTTGGGGAAGGAAAAAACTCCACAAAACCGAGAACAGAATGCAAACCCAACCCAAAAGCCTGTGTTCTTGTGCCTTGTTTTTACTGCCGACTTTGTGGTGGTGTTTAGTGGCTAGAATATGGCACACTGAGAATGGCAGTGGTAAATTACCTTGACCTTTTTAATGTTCTTAATTTTGGTTGGCTACTCGTTCCACTCATCAACATTTACAGCCACGCTCATTTCTGGGGAAGGCAGAGCTAGGTACTAAAATGGAAAATGTCAAATGCTCCTGTACTCCAAGGACATGCTAGACATTCAAATTCTCATACTTTATTATCATAGCAAAAGACTGCAACAAGAGTAGGAAATAACCTTACATTAATCTACTCACATGACAGATGGTAACAAAGAGGACAAATGGCACAAGCCAGCCTGTTATGACTTTAAGATGTTCATTTTGTGGTTGCCTTCAGATGCTGCTCATCCTTTCCCAGAAGAGTCATAAACAATGGAGTCTCTGAAAGTGATTGTGGGTTGGTGCGTGCTCCCGGCCGCTCCTGCAGCCAAACCTGGAAGCGATGGTGCAGTCTCCAGGTGAGACGGTACCTGCCCCGCGCTGCTTCCTCCGGCACTGCTGGCTCTGCCCGCCATCGCGCTCCGCTTCAAACGCAAATGTTGATTCACTTGCACTCTCCTGTCTGCTTGTCTCTCCAATTCTCAGTTCATAACTTGTTTTCTTACCTTCAGCCCCATCTTTGAAAGCTCACCTTGTTTCTTTTCCTCCTCTCCTCATTTATTTGCACTAAAAGGCTGGGGTCACATTCCAGCAAAAATGAAATAGTTTCAATGACATTATGCATGTGTCACAAGTTGAGGGGGGAAAAGTGACATAGGAAGAATCAATGGCGGAAGATTTTATGCTAAAAAATTTAAATTATGTGTATGATTTTAAAACAATGATTAGTCAAACACTTAGGAAGATAGTAACACTGAGATAGTAACACACGTAGCAACATAGATAGCAAAGGCTGTTCCTGCCTAAAGAAGAAAGATTATAAATTATGTTGGGTTTAAAAATTTTGTATAGATTGCAAGTAAGCAAAACATTTTTAAGCACCTCCCTCCTCCTCCCAAAATGTAAAATATATGCACTGAACTGTAAAGGTGTAGTCAGTGTAGAAAGACAAGGGGCCAACAGTATATCAAATTGAGCCAGGAGGAAGTGCACTTTGTAATTAACAGTTTGATCTAGTTATTTATGTATTTTCAATAGTCACCTTGTTTGTGCTATCATAAAAATGTATTGAAGTCAAAATAAACCTCTGTAATTTATCTTACCGCATCAGAGAATTCAAATGCTGTATCAAGGTACTCAGTCTCTGTCAGACCGGTACATTATTTCCCAGTCATCTTGATATTATTCTTAGCAGATAAAAACCAGATGAATATACAGGTCCTGTTATGAGTTTGTAAGATTTTTACAAGACAACAACCTCAAATATCAGGGAAAATTGTCAGACAAAACCCACCTTAAATAATGAAGTCTATATTGTCACAGTAAGGGTTACTACATCCAGTTTTAACTTAAGATGCGTTTACAGTGTTTTATATTGTATTTTTGTGAAGAATGCTGTGTTTATACATATATGCTGTACAGAAATACAAATGTCCTGTGTACAGATACAGAGAATGCACACATAACTTCTTGTAACCTTATGTGTGCAGTTACAGAACCCCAGAATGGTTGAGGCTGGAAGGAACCTCTGGAAGTCATCTGGT
Organism: Cariama cristata; assembly: GCF_000690535.1. Taxonomy (NCBI): domain Eukaryota; kingdom Metazoa; phylum Chordata; class Aves; order Cariamiformes; family Cariamidae; genus Cariama; species Cariama cristata. The sequence goes on from NW_009597358.1 coordinate 57,061, forward strand.
TCGACCCCCCTGCTCAGGCAGGGCCACCTACAGTGGTGGCCCAGGACCGTGTCCAGCTGGGTTTTGAATGTCTTCAAGGATGGAGAGTCCACAACGTCCCTGAGTGACCTGTGCCAGTGCTCGGTCACCCTCACAGTAAAAAAAGTGTTTCCTGATGTTCAGAGGGAACCTCCTGAGTTTCAATTTGTGCCCATTACCTCTGCTCCTGTCACTAGGCACCACTGAAAAGAGCCTGGCTCCGTCCTCATTGCACCATTGCACTCTCCCTTCAAGTATTTATAGATATTGATAAGATCCTCCTGAGCTTTCTCTTCTCGAAGCTGAACAGCCCCAGCTCTCTCAGCCTGTCCTCACAGGAGAGATACCCTAGTCCCTTCATCATCTTCATGGCGCTTTGCTGGAGTCGCTCCAGTATGTCCATGTCTCTCTCACACTGGGAAGCCCAGAACTGGACCCAACACTCCAGGTGTGGTCTGACCAGTGCTGAGTAGAGGGAAATGATCATGTCCCTCAACCTGCTGACAACATTTTGCCTAATCCAGCCCAGGATACCATTCACCTTCTTTGCTGCAAGGGCACGTTGCTGGCTCGTGTTCAACCTGGGGTCCACCAGGATCCCCAGGTCCTTTTCTGCCAAACTGCTTTCCAGCTGGGTGACCTCCAGCATACACTTGTGCATAGGGTTGTTCATCCCCAAGTGCAGAACTTTGCACTTCTCCTTGTTGAACTTCATGAGGTTCCTTACCTTGCCCGACTGCCCTGTTGTAGCAATTGCACCTAGAAGTAACCACGAAATCTGGTAAATTGATGACTAAGTTACTAAATACCGGAATAGTCATATATATGAAAGTGATGTCAAATGTGATGAATATGTAATTTGTCTAAATGTCTTACTAGGGGCCTGCAGCCTGACCACTGTTAGTTTGTGTTCTTAACAACTTTAACTAACTAAGAAAGTTCAATTGGTTTGTTGTTTTCCTATGGAAAACCTAGAGAGCTATTTTATTTTAGCAGAGGATCTGATCTAAAGAAAGTTTGGCAAGCAGTATCTTAGGCAATATGTTTCCCTTGACTAAATGTTCAGGTATGTTCTTGATTAATTCTTCCCTTGTGCATCAGTTTTACTGTATAGATATCAGTTGATTCACTGGAATAACGTTTGTCTAAAAATAAGAGTAACCATGGGAAAACCAAGGTTTATCTGTCATTCTGTTAAGGGAACTTTTTCTTTCTTGTTACAGGGCAGTCACTTGCATAAAAACAGTAGTTTTACCACCGTTTAACATGCAATGAAGCCTTTCACAAGCATACAGCATTAGCCAAATTGTCTTAACCCTGTCGAGTGTTTACATTAGGTTTATGAAAGCTTTCCTTTCATTCTGAACAATGTGTTAATCTTCATTTCTTCTCTGAAATCGTTGTGTGCACAGTCAAATAGCTGCTGGGTTCCACCTCAGGAGATGAAGAAAGTGATTCTTGACAAATCCCAAGTGGGGAAGGGTGTTAGGATTTACAAAATTTATATGTCTTGTTCTTGTCTAACAGTGCCTCAGAGGAGATTCTAGTTTTGCAAGATGGTTTGTGGTATAGAATACAGTAAGCTGCTCAGTTCAGGTTTTCTCATTTAAACACAGATCATATCTGCATTATATTACAGCTGTAACTAGTTCTGTAACGTACTGAGAAAATCATTGGTAGAGTAAATCTTGAAGGATCCAAACAGTATTACACTTTTATAGCCACATCTCTTCCAAGAATCAGCATAGGCATTTCTTATTGAACAAAAGTGTTCTCTTCAGATGGTAGAGATGCAGATGTTCGAGCAGTGAAATATATGTTGCATTTACCCATAACTTTTCTAAATATTGGATCCTATCTCATGGTAACTGACTTTTAAACTTCCGTCCCTAGCTTAATATTGAAAATAAAGAAGCACGAATGAACGTAGGTTTGAAACTAGCTTTTACACGGAAAGAAAAGCAAACACCTGACATATGTCATACAACCTAAAAACTATACTGATAGCCACTTCAGGAAGAGTGAACAGTCTTGTGAAACTGTCAGGGAGTAAGGCTGGGTCCCATGTGAAATTATGATCCTAACTAGAAAGGACTGGTTGAAGTACCTACCATGTCATACTTTCTGTAACACCTCCTCCTTCCAGATTTCCCCAGAGACTAAAGTCTCATTTATTTCCTCAATATTTATCTGTAGGGATAATAATTTGAAAGATTGGGTTAGTAGCTACAGTATTAGTTTGGCAAACTAGCCTTTGTTAGAAGTAGTCTTCTAATGATGAACGAAACCCTAGCCCACTAACGACCTTTCAGCTCTATTAAAGGGGGGTAAAGGAGCTAAGAAACTAAAACTGGGGGGACTGGAGAGAAGGAGAAGTACTGAGAAATGGGTAATTCAACCTCTCCTGGATTGTCCAGTAATAGTTGCTCTGAGAAAACTCAGGCATTTGAAACAGCATTATGCAAATAAATACAGGTGCAGACATTCACACTGCGAAGGGACAGAAGTGAATAAAAATTCAAAGTCAAAGCAAGATATTATGTCTTATTTACTGTAAAAATGACTTTTGGACGTTTTCACACTTCCTATGTCCTGAGTCAGGCTTTTTCTTCTTAATACTGAAATTTGTCAGTAAAACCAAAGATCATTACTTAAACCATAAGTTAATCATCTAGTCAATCCTCTAAGAACCAAGAGAACCCAGGGTACAAATGCTGCAATGAGTAGGCATAAGTTTCTATTCATCAGTTCAGTCTGAATCAGATCAATTAATAGATGTTTTATTCTCTTTTTTCTTTTTTCTTTACTTAATAATAAAATTAAGAAAGTTTCAGTAGATATATTTAATATTCTTCTTTATATCTCCAAAATACATGAAGTTCCAAAAGTTCCAAATGTAGCCCTGGTGCTGATTTCTTGCTTTATTGGACTTACCTGTGTCGTTAAAGAGTTATAAATTCTGAATTCTGAGTGACTGAATCAGCCTGACTTACTATTTCAGTATCTGGGTTTAATTGCATCGCTGATTTTTTTCCCTTGTTTGTTGGAAAGTCAATAAAATGCTCGACCAAATTTTCAGCCATTGTAAATTGACAGAACACAAGTAAAAGTACATGGACTTGCACCAGTTCAGACACAGGAATATTGTATATTTTCCTGCAGGTAACCAATCAGAGAGAAAATAAATTTTGAATCTCAGGTTCTATTTATAGATATTTTTACTTTGTATGAGAACACCACAGCAATATCAAACCTGCTATGTTCTTTCTTGTTTAAAAGGCTTCCTAAACTCCCTCTTGGACTGTAATACAGCTGTTATAACATACCGTTAAACTTCAGACTTAACTGTAGTGAGTGCTGTAGTCAATTTGTGTGTAGTATTTCACAGTTTAATTCAATATTGTTTTTCCTCAAGCAAAACAATTCCCATCCTTTCATTCAAGGTTGATCACACTTGTTTAACTAACAGCATTAGGTGTGGCCAGGGACTGGTTCTCATTTTCTCGCTGAGTGAGCTCATTGAAACTTGTGTTGATGTAGCGGAGGCCTGAGCAGAGCAGCCCTCCTTTGGTGCATCCCCCAGCCTTAGCCCTGGCATGAGGCACGGTCTTCGTGAGGAGTGGAAATTAAAATAGGATGGCTGTTGTGGCTGGTGAGCCTTGGAGCAGGGCAAAGGACTTCCCACCAGAGTCTGACCCATGACCTGTCAAGGCTAAAGGTCTCTTGTTTTCCTTGGCTTGTGCAAACAGATACCTCAAACAAGGATAGCCCTGGGAATGGCAATGAGCACACACACTTTCCTTTGAAAAGAGTCTTGGAAAAGATTTAAAGACATGATACAGGGGATGTTTTACAGCCTTCCTCAGGGAGTCCATGGAAAGATCAGAAATAGAAACAGGTTCTTGGTTTGTGCCATTACCTAGAGAGTGTAAAAACCACAGAGGAATCCAAAAAACCTCTGAAAGAGCCACAGCTCCATGGGAAAAAATGAAAAAAAGATTGCAAATCCAAAGATGGAAATCACCAGCATTAAGCAATTAGATCAGATGGAAATAGAAATATTATTTGGTATTAAAAAGTGATATGTGGATAACAGCAGGCAAAACCCAATGTAAATCTAAAGGGATTCCCAGTTAAAAGAAAAAAGGAATTCTCAGAAAGTGAATATTTGAGATCCTGTCAAGAAAACTGTAACAAAGAAGAACTAATTTCTAATATATGATCACCTAGCATTTGTTTAAAGGAGTATTACCTGCCTCCATTGCTGTGAAAACATGAATCACTTAATGAGAGCCATTAGGATATGAAATGTTATATTTTAAGTGCAGAGACCAGTTATTTTTCGAGATTTTTTCTCCCTCACATTAGAAAACAATCAATGAAATGCTCAACTAATCTAATAAAATCCGTCGCTGATGGTTCCATAGAGGTATTGGCCTTGTGATAAAACTAGAGACTATGACACAGAACTTTGCTCATAGGTAAAAATTCCTGAAAGACTGAAATTATACTTTAAGGTAAACAACCCTAAAGAGATAAATGACCTCAGCATAGGATCTCTCCTGACTTGGCAGTAGTTCGTATCACAGGAGCCTCACAACCAGAAACATTAAAATGGCATCTTCTATAAGGAACAAAAGGCAAAGGCAACAATCAGGACAAGAAACCAAGTGGAAAAGATAGGAGATAGTTGAGGGGGAACATTAAAGGCCATCTAGGACACTTACAATTCTAAAACTTTTCTTTTTTTTAAGATTTATTTATATTAAGCAGTGTCAGTACATGAGTCTACAACAACAGTTTTATGTAGAGTAGGTAAGAAAACAGTGTAAGGATTTATCACATCAGTCGGCAAGGCAGATTCAGACGCGAGAGGTAACAGCTGGTAATGTTACGTAGCAGTATAATAGGAAGGGATGTACGACGATAGCTTTTGTTATCCTTATTCTATAACCAACAATGTATTTCTGCAGCTAATCTAAGACTGGACACGTGTGGGAGAAATTCATTCCTGTTGTGGAATGGTGTTTAATCCACTCATGAATAAAAATATTTGTTTGCCAGCTTTAGCATGGGACAAAAAGAACATGTCAGCTTATTTCAATCTAAGGATGTTGATTCTATTTAAATAGTAAATGTTTGCAAATGTAACCTTTAAAGCTGCTAATAAAAAAATTCCTCAAATTTTGGGGAGAGGTAAAGTTCTGTGGAGATTGATTGGTATGAAAGGACGGTAAGTTTTCTATCTGAGACTGATTTTCCTCTGAAGGAGTGGGCTAAGAAAATGAAATGAAAAGGGAATGCTCAGCTAGCACACAATCATTAAAAATACGGCTGGTCTGAATATGAGAATGCTGTAATTGGATCAGCACTAGAGGGAAAAGAAACAGTGAAGACAATAACTTTGTGTTTGATAAGAAGGCATTGGGGCATCAGAACAAATATGGACTTCGATTAATGACAGCCTGTACTCCTGTATTTCAGTATATCAGTTCAAACAGCAAGGACTGGTTTTAAGAAGAAGCTATCAAAAATTCATTTTTAAACAAATCCACCATCTTATAAGAAAATAAAAGTTATATGAGATAATGGTTGGAATAAGAAGAAATTTTATGTGTAGCAAATTTAAAAGAAATATAAAAATAGTTCAATTATGCTGATTTTTAGATAGTTTCTCTTTGAAAAAAATTACCCTCTTGAAAGACAATAATGTTAAAATTTATACAGATGAATGCACAGGCAAAAAAAAAGCACCATTACCTTGAGACAAATGCATAGATTTGCATTTGAAGACATAATTTTTGCAGATGATATATCTTAGACTATTAAAATAGGTAGATACACTCTGCTGCCAGTAAAAGATAGCACAAAGTTTGGGAGTGGAAATTTTGTAACCTAGGAGAGAAAAATTAATCCTGTTTTGAAAGATTTCTCCTGATTTTCCTACCCTGTTGCAAAAAAGATTTTATGCAGTAATTCATACACTCTTT
>NW_009597358.1:63099-109950 GCF_000690535.1 Cariama cristata
GCCATGAAACCGTTAACAGCAACAGAAGAGAAAATTAATGCTCTTCTAAATGATACACTACAACAACTACTGAATAGGATATAATCAAATCTAACTGTTTGATGAAAAATAATGTAAAACAGAGTCACATTTTCAAAATGCCTGAAAGACAGTTTCTAAAAGATGTTTATATACCTAAATGTTTCATGCATTGTTTCAATGCATTTTGGAAGTTTTGTTTTGGGCAGTTTTTGGCTTGTTTCCAGGAGTTTTGGGTTTTTGAAATTCAAGCTGCTGCAAAACTGTGTAAGTCCACATTGTTACCAAAATTATACAAATGTATACCATGCAAAGCTCAGAGAATGTACCTTGGGTAAACTAGCTGGGTAAATCCATGAAATCTGTCAAATAATTCCATGTATTTCAGACACATAGGGGAAAATAACTCAATCTCCAAAACACAGGAAGAAAAGGATATTTTGAAATTGATTTTACTTCTGGAATTCTAATGCACCAGGTAAGTCACCACACAATATTAAAAGCAAAATTTAAAAATAATAAAGAGTATTTGTAGGAAGAAGAATAATGATGACCAAACAAAACCAGTATATTAGATGTTTCCATGTTTGCTTTTATTCTCATTTATAACTAAGGTACAAATTGTCTAAAGAACACAATTTACCATGGGCTAATAAGTAATGAGGTGGAAGATACTGCGCACCACACAAGACAGAAAAGGACCTTTTTGTAAACGGCGTGACATCTATTGTCTAGACTGTCGTATGTGTTATAAAGTGGTTCCCAAAATTGCCCATTTGTTTAATAGTTTCCTAGAATCCTCTCAAATTCCAAAATCAATGAACAATTCGCTGAAGTTGAAATCCAACAAAGACAAAATTGATTGCACCTCTCATGCATCTGTGTCTGTAATAAATACTAATGTCCAGCTATTTGCCAAAGACTTGCTAATAGCTTCAACCCTCAGTTGCTGCAATTAATTGAGACCCAAATAATTTATTCCAGGAAATCCTGGCTGAGGGATAATAATAAAATCATACAGAGATGGAGGTACTGTTAGAGAAAATCTGAGAACTTCAGTGGTCCATCTATACGCCTTTTTAATAAGCCATTGCGAGGACAATAATTCTACTTGGAGATGCAGCAGCAGGAAGATATTGGCTGTGGAGAGTCGATCGTATCAGACTCAAAATGTATGTAGAAATTAGTTTCATCCCTCCAGCACAAGCAGTAGCTTGGTATAATCTCTTTTGTTGGATAATGATACAGGCACGTAATGAACTCTGGAGATAATTAGGCAGCAGAAAATATGTAACCAGGAACATTACAAAAAATTTTAAATGGAGTTATTGTACCAATGTAATATTTGTTTACTTACAAGTGATTACAACAGTGTATATCAAGGAATGGGAGTGTGTAGGAAGCCGTTCATAGATTTTAAAAAAAGGAGCAATGGAATCTTGTAGTATTTTTTTGCCTGTTCTGTTTAATGTAAAATTAACATTCTTTTGTGTTCCACTTCAAAATAAGTTTGGATAGATATGAATTAAGAGAGGATAGCAACCTCACTCAGGACATAATAGGTGAACTATAAAGATTTATAGAAGCATAATTATTACATTGTGCCAGCCAAGACAATGACTGCCAAAACCACTTAGGTAGAAAGTTTCTTAATCAGTCTTTTATGTTGATAAGAAAAAGATGGCAATTGCCTGCCCTCCCAAAAAGCAGGAGGAAAAGAACATCTGCTCTCCTTTACCAAATGTATCACAGTCCTGCTATTCCCCTTCTGAAAACAAATATTTTGTATGTAGAATGACATGTCTTTTTATTGCATTTGCCTATGGAAAATAAATTAATACATTAATAATAATAATAATAATGATTTTCTAGAACCTGAACCCAACATCCTTACCAAGCTACCTGAGCCCACACGGCCTGTCAGAAGCTCTAGCAGTGATTTATTTTGCATAAGTTAATTTCACATCTTCCACTTGACCTCATATAAGTCTACCTTCCCATGGACTTTATTGAAGGTCAAGTGCAAAGTGTTGTGTTTGATGTTTTTGTGCTAAGTCTTGTAACATCCATTATTGTGCACTTCTAAAAGCCTAATCAAAAGCAGATAAATATTGTAATCAAAACACATAGGTATCCTAAACTAATTGTTACAATAGCTGCTGAGGAAATAACTGTAAATATCTTCAGAGGGTAAATGTGAATTAAGTCATTACAGTTTTTTATCATTGAATTGCTTTAATCTTACTATTAATATTGGTATTCCTCTATTAAGTGTAAAATTCGCTGTATCTAAGGAAAATGATGAGTATCAATCCATTTGCCATAAAAAAGGCTGTATTAATTGTGAAAGTCTATACTTTGAAATGCTTTCAAATTGCACCTCTTCTGTACTACAAGCCTAAAATAATTCCATTTATTTAAGTAGGTCTAGCACACTACTGCAAGTGACACCAAAATCTAGTTCCAACGGATTACATTTATCTCCAGACACTACAGATTTCTACAGGGCTAGAAGCTTTTACGTAGATTTGTCTTCTTATTAGTTAAATAAATAAAAAACCCTCCTGCTTCAATGCATCTAGTTTTAAAAGAAGTTATACAATAAGAATTTTCTTAATCTGGAGTTAATTTAGAGTACCTAAAATATCAGTGCTTCTTAGAATCTGTATCCTTTTGCATATTTTTTTTCAACACCTGACATTGAGAAGTTTAATGGAGAAGAAAAATTTAGGAAAGCAGTATAGATTTTACATTTTATTTATTTAAATAACAACAATCAGTTCAAAACAGAGTACTGATTTCATGAGAGAGATCACCACTTGATTCTACTGTACTGTAAAACTGTTAAAGCATATTTTCTTGTGAGTATCATGCTTTAGTAAATACATCTTGGAGAAACGGTGTTTAGGTTCCTGATGTAGTGCCAATTACCATTTCCAATGCCAAGAAGTTTGTGTAAAAGAAAAAGAAAGAAAGAAAAAAAGACACCCCCTCCCCAACACCACTCCGATTTCATTGCCAGTCCTTTTCTCTGTCTTTGGTGAGAATGACAGTCGTTCATATTATGTCATTTATCTCTCCACAACTGACAGATGCTGTAGATGCTTGCAAGTTCCGGGAAGATGAATTTTCCAACTGTATCAAGAAGAACTTAATGCGAACACCAAGCATTGGAGCAGTTAGTAGATGCAAAACCAAAGGTTATAAACGATTGGTATTCAAGAAGATCTTTACTGTGTTTGAAGGCCAGGTGGCATAGCGAGCCAAACACACTACTGACGTGTGAAGACCCAGGTCCAGGTTGCACCATTCTTGCCTGATACAAGAACGAGAATGCTGACAAGAGAGCACCTACCAACCCAGAATTTACATCTGAAAGATGTAACTGGGTGCAGCTAATCAGCTGTGCCTGTCATCACAACAGAAAAGGAACATATACACACTGTTAAGTGTCTCCGCTGAGCAGCAGAATTCTCCTCCTGTAGGAGGTATTTTCATTAAACAAACTCACTCACTTGAGATCACATAAACATACTCTCAGAAACAAGTAGAGAGAATTTGACTCAAACTCTGAGAGAGTTACCTAAGCTCTGATACTTGATATGAGAATTAAGTAGATGAAGAGACTAAAAAAGTGATTCATTATGAAAAGCAATGCTCTCTATTCCACAGTCCTAAAAATTTCATATCATAATTTCTAAGGAGAATACAGCTCCTTCCACAAGTAGTGCTACCTTAAAACAGGAAATTGCTGGGTTTGCCTAGGTGACCTACGTGCTGTCTATTCTAAAGTGAGCAAGCAGAGCATTCACTATGGACATGAAAAACCACATAAAGTTGTGTCAAAATGTTCTTTTATAAAAATTTATATTTCATAATGAGGAAGGAAAACAGACCTGGAATCACCTTACAATTGTTCCTGGATGAACCCAGTGAATATTAAAAAAAATTGACTGCTGAACATAGATGGGCTCCTGAAAAGGTCAAATAGCATTGATAGATTAAGGTTTTGAGAACACTTCTATAAAAGAGATTGTTGCTTACTGTGGTGGTTTATTATTTAGGTATCACTTATGCTTGCAACTAAAGTACCCTTAATCCAGAAAGCTAATTTGCCAGCAAAAGATGCTTCTAGGGAAGAAGACTAGGCATCTGAGAATGCCTAGTACTGATATCCAGTAAGAGATACTTCCCTACATATCAGTTTGCCTTCCTATATTGAGATATAGTACTGGCTTAAAATTTTTTTTTTAGAAATTTCTCATATCGCCAGAATCACCTCCAAAATTTAGGCAGCCTGGCAAGGACGGTAAAAAAAAGAAAAAGAGGAAAAAAGGAAAAGATAGAGCAATGGATTCTGTCTAGAGAAGCTATAGATAGACTAAGCATTTATTATTTCTTCCCCTTTCTATGACTAATTCTGATTCAGCCTACAGCAGCCGCTCTAGAGGCTACTGACACAAACAAAGGTATAAGCCAATTACTGAATGCACATCTTGCTTGCCCATAATGATTAATTCTAATTTAAACCAGACCTCAACACAATAAGCATTTGTCTTTTCCATATAATAACTGGTAGAAAAATACATTTGATCTTCTTCAATATTCACTGTTCCCTGTGAATGATGCTAAATTGTTTAAAATGTTTTTTCTACGTTGCATATTTCCACAGGTGAGCTCATGTGAGTCAGTCATTTCTGTTATTGCTCCAAAATCATTGGATTCAGCTCCTTCTCAATGGTGTTGAGACAGCTGTATTTTCTTCCTTCCTCCTTGTTAACCAGATAGGGAGAACTAAAACCAACCTGGAAGGAATTATTAAATCAGTTCATTACTATGCTTAAGCTCTGAAGTGCTCATGCACAGTGCCTAGCAAAACTGGGTCTTTGATTTTTGTGCAGTTCGTCAATGTCACATTTGCAGAAAAGTTGACAAAAGCACAGACAAATGGATTTTTTTCAGATTCCATCTCAGCATGTGCTGCCTTCAATGAAGGGGGGACAGCCTTGAAAGAGAATTAAGATAAATCCATGTCTTGTACATCCAGCCTTGTTTATGTGTTTTCATTAGACTGATAATTTCCATGCGTAACACCGTGAAAACCCTCATTCAAAAAGTTAAACTTTTAACTCACAGAGCATGTTAAACTCTTTAATGCTGTTGCAGTCTATTGAGTTCTACTTTAGGTACAAATCTGGCTGGTTGTAATTAAATTTCATCTGGAGAGCTAGTAAGGGGGAAAAAAAAAAAAGGAGTATCCAATGTACAACAGATGCAAATAATCACAGCCAAAAATGTGTTTTGTACAAGAGCTTAGGCAACTACCAATTCCTTGGAGCCTGTCTGTGATTGCTTGCTGCTAATCATCATCAGGTCATGCTTGTTCTCTTCCCCTTTGAAAATAATGAAGTGCAGCAAATTATTTTCATATTCTAAGTCTATGTCAGCATCATACCTTTTCCCCCTGAGCTGAGCAAGGCAATGTTTGTTTTTCTCTGACTCTCGAATAAAGTGCTCCAAGATCATTATTTGTACAGAAGGCTTTACATAAATCCAAGTTTTCTACTGTGTGCTTTTTGTTTGTCCATTTTTTTATCCTTATCGCAGCAGCAGTGCTTTGGATTAATGCATCATCACAAAGTAAAACAATTTGTGCTCCAGTCTTTGAAAATGCCACGACTTTTGCAGTCCTTTTTGTTAGTAAATTGATAAAAATACAACCACTTAAAATAATCAGTATGTGGGGCTTTGCTGATGGTCTTCCTATGGGATAGAAAACAGAGGTTGGACACAGATACGTCTGCAGTATGGCCTGTATATTTGCAAGGAGTGTCCAACGCAGTTCCACATAGTCAGACTCAAGCACTCCAGGGATCTGTCTTCGACATGGAAACTTGGTCTCCAAACTTTTTGTCAAGGTCAAACTACTTCAGTCATATCAGATTCTTCTTTTTCTTCTTCCTTCTTTCTCCTTTCTTCTTTCTTTGGGAAATCCCTTCCTGTGGGACTTTCTTTCCCTCTTTCTCTCATTTCGACACATAAGTCCCATTCCCTGGTGCCTGAAGAGAAGGCAAAAGAGAAAGCCTAGTCAACTGCAAGGACCAGATTCTGCTCCAGCTTGTAATGGTTTTAATTATTTTAGCAGCCAGTTATATGAACAAATGTAACTGCTCTTTTTATGTTGATCCTGCAAAAAAGTGTGTCCCATGGGGAGGGTTGAAGAAGGAACAATAAGAGACAAAGAGGTTATGCTCCTTGGTTTCAGCCCGTAGTGGAGCAGAAGATGAAATACTGAGGAAACTCACTCACTTCCAGGATGAACATTGAGGATGGTAAATGCTCTTCAACCTGTGTTTAACTTCTGTTTGCTGGGGCTTCAACAAAATGTCATTCAGCTCTGTAGACAGCAAGAAATAAAGCACTTCTGCCTTTAAATATCCCTCTACGTAATCCAAACCTCTGTTTGTAACTGGTTAGCTGTACCAGACCTACATAAAAGCCCATAACCATGTGAAAGAGCACTGAAATGCGCTGAAAGAGCAAATTAAAAAAAGAAGTTGCACAGTTGTTGTAAGATCTCAGTTGTGTGGAAACCACACGTATAAGATGTAATGCATGTGACTGTAAAAATGTGCTTCCCAAGAAACAAATACAGTCTGATAATTTCAAAGTATGACTGTACCTCTGTTCATCCGAGGTGCATTTAAAAAGATAACCTAACTAAATCATGGCTACACTGAAGAAGATTTGTCACAGCACTGAGATTTCATCTATTTTCAGTGATTTTGAACTGGAATTGACCACAGAAAAGAAATTATCTCTGTTTTCACCATGTCTTTCAGAAACAAAACTGTTATTTCTTCAAAAATTGTGTTAGCTTTACTATCAAAATATTGTAATTTAGAATAGAAACAACTAATTCAGAAAGTTACTTTGTTCAATCATGCATTCATTTGTTCTCATACATCTGTTTTTAGCTTGGTTTGTTTTTCCATTTATTTACATAATCCCTTAAGGTAGATGACAAAAAAAATAAATAAAAATCAAGCCAGTATGTTCCACTTTGCACTTGCTTTCACTCAAAAAGTGTTATTGTGACTTAAAAACCAAAATCACATACTTTCACTCAAAAGGTGTTATTGTGACTTAAAAACCAAAATCACATTGTGATTTAATTAACAATTAAGATTAAATAAAACTACAAATCTGATATATCTTTAATATACACAAGATTGGTGATCTCTTTCATGTGAAAGATGTGATGATAGAATACAAAATATTCTCAACACATCATCTCTGGACTGGAATTTCAACTGGGAGGCACTGGTGTTGCAAAAACTAACTGTGGGTTTCAAGGTTAACTCAGCCCCTCATTGAATCCTTAGGTGCCATCGTGTTTAGAAATCAGTCTTAGACTCTAAGAACTTTTACAAATGGGACCAGCTAGATGATAGCTGAGGCGGAATGACTTGGGTGATGCTGCCTTTGTCAGATCTTTTTCTGTCTTTTGGCAATAACGATGCTTCCTACAAAAATCAGGCCCAGAAACAAGGATGTTTCTGTGCCCAGGAAAATGTGGATGCTGGATAAGAGTCAGACTTCTCTTTCCATCAGGATTTGATTCTAAAACTAACTTTTCTTACATCTGGGATCTGCAGGCAGAGAGCCTGTGCATTTGGTCAGAAGACTGTCCTTACAGAAGAAAAAGAAGCAAAGAAACAGTAAGAACATAAGTTATCCTGTAGTGTTCACATGTAAAGACCACGGAAGAAGGGACTTTTTACAGGTTCACCCGAAGGTCAAGTACTCTACTATGCAAAAGGGAAGGAAACATTGACTGCCTCCAATGGAAAGAGGTGGAGGGGTGGGTTTTGGGGGGTTTGGGTGTTGGTTTTGGTTTTTTGAGGGGCAGTAGTGTTTACACTGAGTTACAGAACCAAAGTATATTTCATTGCATACACATAGACTAGAGATGCCAAGCATTATCTCACAAATGCAGATCTTCAGAAAATCCCTCCAGAGGCATTTCATCACTACGAGACAATAACAATTTCTGTAAGACGCACAATTTCATGAAAACTTTTCATATACTTAGACTCCTATTTTTTCCTCTTAGATCTTCAATTTCACCCTGCACACAACTTTTGAAGGGGATGTAAGACAAATATTTTTCTGAGACTTACGCAGTCTCGTGCTGTCACTCAATGTCTCTGTGTGTGATACACGCATTTTACTTCTGCCTCTGCCTCTCTGGCCCTAGCTCATGTATTTGTAGAACGGCATAGTACACTTGGAGGTGACCCAGGAGATCTGCTCCCATTCCCTGGTCCTTCCCTGGCAAGTAAACCAACCACCCAGGGAAACTGCTCACCAGATGCCAAACGTCCACGCGTTACCGTACCATAAGCCCAGCCATGTACTGATGGCTGGTGCAGGGAGTCTTAAATGCCAGGACTGAGGAAAACTGAGTCTAAGGTACTAATAGAATCAGCAAAAAACACTTGTGCAGAACTTCTACCTCTTTCCACTGTCTCAATATTTGACAATATCTGGAAAATAAATTTCTGTTTGTAACAAAATTAAACCCTAGGGGAAAAAAAAAAGTCAAAGCAGTCTTTCTCAGACAGAATTTCACATTGTGTCAGATAAAATTCAAGAATATGTACATAAAAGAAAGAAGAGCAATTCAGAGAAATTGTGAAAACATTCCCAACAATTCTGTGCAGCACCAGTAATGGCAAAAGATGGACTCGATGACCTTTAAAGGTCCCCTCCAACCCAAAGTATTCTATAACTCTGTGAAAAGCCATAGTGGCAGACATTGTTATTTCATAATTTCTGCTGGGTTTTGCCTTTCTTTACATTGTAGAACCAAACTGAAACGGTAGAGAAAATGTGCACACAGCATACATTTGCAGAAGTGACCTCGTCCCGACTCAGCACTGTTGCAGAACCATAAAACTTTAACGAGAGACTTGGCTGTAACATTGGTGTTTGTGCAGACACAGCACAAGGTCATGAGTCGAGCAAAATGGCTGTCAGGGTTATTCCCACCAAGATAATTAATTATTCAGGCTGTGATGGCTGCGGCAGAGCTATGCTTTGTCTTGTGCATGGCTAGACTTTTCACAGCAAGGAGGAAGGAAATTTCCTTCATCCTTGTAGCACGCACAAAAGGGTCACCCACAGTTCTAGGTCCCACGACTGCATGCTTTCTGGAGAGCACATGGATGTAAGGAAGAATAGAGATGGGCTGGTTTGGGGGGGCTTGTGGGAGGGATACTCTTAGTAGACAGAAAGGGGAGGAGTGTCTATGTCCTCTGAAGTAAAGAACAGATATGGTTTGACCCAGCGTGATGCCCCATCTTCCAACGTTCTGCGTTATTTCCCTGTGAAGCTCAAGAAAAGGAGCAGTCTGTGCCCCAGTGAGTATCTGATTTAGCTGAAGACACAAAGTCGAGACCTTAGAATTAGAAGAGGAAAAAGATGTCATAGAGGAAACTTTATGACTACAAGGTTGCATTGGCTAGTAAGGTATTCGGTTACCTATCTAACCTAAACTCTAGACTAAAATGAGACCGAGATAACAGGTAAATGAGCAACAGTAGAGGAGGTAATAATTTAATAAGTTTACTTTAGTGAGAAATAACTTCATTTTATTTGGTGTTCATTTAGCACTGACAAAGACAATAACAAAAACTTTTGTGAAAACTTCCTTTTGTACTCTTCTTGGCAATTCATGAGTACTTATTATTAAACACAAAATCTGACCTTTTTTTCTAGTCCTATTTTTTATTAACAGTTTCAAAATTACATTTTTAATGAGAAATTGCTTTTTTCATAAAAATGTTATTGGAAATAATGATCATTATGTCAAGTAGGGTTAGAGTGCAAGATTTCTATTTTCAAAATTTGAACTTTAAATTGATTGTGAAAATGTGAAAGTGAGCTATGACATTTTAAAAAATACGAGCAATACAAGCATCTGCGTTGTGTGTCAGTAGGTACAGCTCGCCGACTGCTTTTTGCACCATTACGTGATCTGCTAATGGCATGGTCCAGCTACTGGACCGTGGGCTGGACGTAGCCTGGGGGTTGGAGGTAGCTCTGCCTTTGCCTCTGTGTCCTAAACCAGGGCGCTGCCGGGTGTAGGAGCGGTTCTAAACCCGCAGCCATCAGGAGCTGCTTTGCCGGTGTGTCAGGTGGGGGGATTTCCACAGCTGGGATCTGATCCTGTCGATTAGACCATGCTGACTAAAACACAGCATCTGCTTGCTCCTTATGAATTTTTAACACACTGACTCTACATTAACATTTAATTAGAGCTTGATTATGTTTACTAGACTTTAGGGTAAAGCTTCTAAGCAATGAAAAGTTAATGTTTAATAATAGGTACATGGAAAAATAAACCTACTTCTTTAATACAATTTTGTGTTTTTACTTGTTTGCCTTTGCCCAGAAATGCAATTTTTCTCTAAAGAGAAAGGAGGAGTCATTGGCTTGTACGCTGTAAGGTTATGTAGATCGGCCCCAAATTGTCACAAATAAATGCAGAGTGGAGGAGTGAACTTCCAGAAGACACATAACTGAGTCCTTCTGTGAATGACTTGTAAGAGTCATGCATCTCATCAAGTCTTCATATCTCATCTCATCTCAGATCTTCACATACGAACTTTGATCTCTCCCCACTAGACCTCCCTCTGGACTTCCTGTTCTGTTTGTTTTTTTTAAAATTCTTGGATCTATTTTTAATTTATTCAAATCCCACATATGAAAAGTACAGTCCCATTTACTGATCTTATATTTTGCATAATAAAATTATGGGGTTGGAATCAAAATCACAGGAATCAAAGGACAGTTCAGATTGGGAGGGACCGCAGGAAGTCTCTGATCCACCACCTTGCTCACAGCAGGGTCAGCTGTGAGGTGAGAACAGGTTGCTCAGGGCTTTGTCCTGTTGGGTCTTGAAAACATTCAAGGATGGAGATTTCCCACCTTGGTGAATCGGTTCCTTTATATGACTGGTTTGGTTCTTTTTTTTCTTTTTCTTCTTTTTTTTTTTTTAAATCCTCTCTTCCTCTCCCTTGATTCTAAATGTCTCTGGTTTCAATTCATTGTCCCTTGTCTTCCTACCACATACTGCAGTGAAGAGCTGCCTCCATCTTCTTGATACTTTCCTCACAGGTGTTGGAATGCTGCTCTTGGATACCCTGAACTGACCCAGTTTATCGGTGCCTTTCCTGCATTAGAAAGCCTGAAACTATATGTAATATTCAAGATGTGGCCTTGCGAGCACTTAGTAAAAGGTTACAATTACTTCCCTTAGTCCCCAGGCTATGGTCCTTGTCAAACAGCCCAGGATGCTGTTAGACGTCTCTACTGCCAGGGGCACGACGCTCTTCATGGATCAAGGAACACTGACACATTGCCTTGCTAGACAGACTGCACAAAGGACTTCATCAAGAGGGTAACCTCTGCGCTTGCTTGAAAATTCTGTTATTTTTAACATACTGAAACATGCCAATACCATCACCTGCATTCTGGCATTTCGCAGAACGCATGCAGTTATTTTTTCTGGTCAGAGCTGTATTCTGCTAGAATATAAACTTGCTGTGGTTGGATGCTGGCGTGCAGCCACAGAGTTAGTAGGTACCGAGGTGTCTGTCACAGGGAGTAGCACTGGGGGATGGCACTGGTACTGCTGCTCCCTGGTCGGGGGCTCTGGGCTCGACCTTCATCGTTAGGAGACGCGAGAGGATGCTTCCCGCAGCGGTCGTACTGTTTGGCAGGTACAGAGGCTAGACATGATTTACCCTCCCCTTTTAGCTACCGGAGGAAGGCAGAGATGAACAATAACTCAAGTAGCATGACGTTTGCTGTTGCAAGCTACTCTGGAGTACCTGGGCAAATGTAGTTTTGGGTGGTTTGGATGTGACCAAAGGGATCCTTAGTGAGACTGCAGGGCAGCAAAGCCGTACTGACTTGCAGGTGGACTGTACAGTAGATGTGGCCTGTAGTCTCACCGAGGATTTAAGTTACACGACGTTACAGTTTTTACCTTTGTGATAGATTTCGGTTCCTGATTATCCTTCATGAGCAAGCCCAATGAAGGCAAAGAGACCGCTCGTGTGGGAGTCCAAGAGCTGCCCCTTGCTTCCCTCCCCCTGCAGAGCCAACCTCTGGGACTCCCCGTGTCTTTTCTTTGTCCCCCCATTGTGTCCAGCTCCCACTGAGGCACTGCTCAGCACCGCCTCTTCGTCCTCGACATCCCTTGGAAAGCAGGCAGCAAAGATGATCAACCAGGAGCCGATGCAGAAGTCTGTATTCCCAGCAGAAAGAGAAGTTGTCGCATTAATCGTAAGAAGAAGGAGCGGTGTAAAAGTGCTAGCAGTGTGAAAAAGGCAATCACGTGGACAATGTCACCAGGTAGATGGGGCCAGAAAGGGCACTTCCTAGTGACTACGGTGTCTGGTTTGCACTCAAACGGATCTGTAAACCTGAGCATCATACAGGTAGAGTGATGGCACCCATTAACCTTCACATTATTGTGGGGTAATGAACCACTTTCAGATTTCATCGTCTCCCGTGGAAACGCTCAACTTATTGCAGATCAGGTCTGAGTGCAGGGGTGTGCAAGTTCTCATTCTGCATTGCACGGTCTGGAGAGAGAGAGTGTGACACCACAAGAAGAGTGTCACTAATTTATATAAATATGATGCACACTATTTGCCTGATAAAAATCTGCTTTATTATTGGTACTCTGGATGGGGAAAAATGATATTTCCTCTACCTGCAGCAAGTTGTTCTTTCATATCGCAGTAATGCTAAATTTTCAGGAAGGCACTCTTTATGCTTCTGTAAGGTTTTGTGAAGCTTGTATATACGCTTTTCTTTTTTATTTCACCTGAATATTGTATAAAAAAGGCAGAACTACTGCAAACCGTGAAGTCTTTAATTTTTTTTTGTAGTTGTTTTTTTGGTTTTGTTTTTTTTCTCCAAGTACAAAGAAGCCCACTTTTATAAAATATCAAAATTATCATTTTTTATTACAATAATGTCTAGAAGTTTGAGCCAGTGTTCAGGACTCCACAACAAATACCCGTAGATACACACTGTAAAAACCTCTGTAGGTATATACGTATGGATGAATGGTGTTAACAGCTGGATTAAGAACTAGTGCAGCCTAGTCTACATGGTGAGAAAGCTTTGAACACTTGTCTGATATTCAGCCTCCTTTCCAAATGACACAGCCTCTCTTACGATCTCCTCTCCCTCTCACTTCTTAATCCTTAAGAAAACGTCACCCCAAATCACTTGACTGTGATACTTTGCAACTAACCCCTGTAAGTATTAAGATATTAATTACACCCATTTGACTGTAAAAATAAGATGTAATGGGATGATATGAATGACATTGCTAGTGACCTTGTTGAGGTCTGGGGCATATGGAAACCCCATGAAACTAGGTGTATGAGGTTAATAAAAACTGCCCTATCTTCACTTCTACCAGCCTGGTGTCTGAAAACTTACTAAACTTTGCATCTTCTGCATCTCTGTGTGATAAAGAGGTGAGTTGCTGAACAGATGGTGAATAAATGACTCTCACTTTTGCTGCTTTCACACTTCCCAGAAGCAAAGCTGGCAAATTGTATTTGGAGCCTGGAATGTGATTTCTTTATTTAAACTACATGCTTAGCACTAACAAGGGAGCACTCAGGAACATTAATTCAAACATGCAGAGTGTCTCACTCTGGGAACTGTGTTCAGCCTTTTTGAGAATTTATTATTTCCAGAAAATAAACTTCATTGTACCTGTGTGCTAAAAACATAGTCACAACCTCTTCATTCTGGTGTCAAAAGTTACTAAAGTCACTGTATGCGTATATACATATGTGCATAAATAAACAGATGTGGTATGCATTATGTATGTAGCAGATAACTCTTGAGATAAATGACATTTCTGTGCTTGAGAGTGTAGCCCAAAAACCTGCAATACATTTATCTGAACAAATAACCTAATCTTTCAGGCAAATGCTTTCTAACTTTTTCCTCTGTCTTTATTATAATGTCCTATTTCATACTGTGCATAGCGTACTACCTCCCTCCACAGTGAATTCAGTATTCTATCCCTTCAAACCATTAGCTTAATAATGTGATGTTCTGCCTCATTCCTCTTTACAGCGCTGCTGCTTTTACGTTGTGTTTCATTCCTCTTTGCTCCCCAATCACATTCCTCAACGCGCATTGCCCTGTCACCGAATCCTACCGCATCCATCACCTGTCTAATGTTTTCTATTTCCTATCTGCTACAGAACGCATTTCCTCATCTTTGCTGCATTTGTTACCAGCTGAGCTAATGCTTGTTCAGATCTCAAAAGTGCTTGGCATCATGTAAAGCAGAGGACTGAATTAGGAAGAGAACTTCTGCCGCATATCTCTTTGTGGTACACTTCTCAGCTTTAAATTATTCCTCCTGGAAAGGTATTGGGCCACACAGAAAAGAAGAAAAACAAAACAAAGCAAAACTTGTGGATATTTGCTGGGCTTGCCAGTTTTCTCGGAAGGTGGGTATTGTAAGGTGCCGTAAGCCTGGTTGCAATGTGTTCTCCTCTGTTCTTCTCAGACACACAGATGCTCTGGGATACAAGTTCAGAAGTCTGTGTACAGTCACTCCCTGCTAGAACAGCTTGCTGCCACCGAGGCTTGGGTTCCTAACAGAGCTGTGAAAGTAGAATGACACCACAGATTACTGGTTAATCAAAACAGATCTCTGTGACCATGACTGTTTTCTTCAGAAAAGGAACAAATATCCTACTTTAAAAATGATAGAGACATCTCCCTGCTGCTCGCTCTCCTTTTCTACTACACCACCACATACAGTGACTGAAGTTCAGACTCCTCCGAACAGGTTATATTCAGGTTTCTTTGTCATAGTCATAACTCAAAGTAAGCTTGTTTTCTGCTTTTGATATATCTTCTTTTGCTTTCTTTAATCTATTCTGTTTTACTTAATAATTTAAAGATTCATGTAACTGTACTATTTTGAAAGCTATTCACTAGACACATGTACTAAAAGCTATACTTGCTTTACTTGAACACGTGGTCATTTAGTCTGATTTCTGCTATCTGGTAATGGTCAGAACCATCAAAGGATTATTTAAAAAACAAAGCATAAAAAAGCAACTTCCCAGCAACTGGCCATTATAGGAAGTAAATAAAGCATTTGCAACTGCTGGATATATACACCTGGGAAACATAATAATACCAGTGATATGGGAAAACTTGCATGTGCTCTCTCCTGAGCAAGAAAAAATTCAAAGGTCATCATCAGTGACATGGCTACAGGGATGATCAATCACTGTCCGTAAAGTCTTCTGCTGGGCTGGAGGAAGATGGACCTTCAAAGCCAAAGCCAAATCGGTAGGAAAACAGTATTCTCCACAGCCCAGCTATTCCCGAAGAAATACTTTCTGCACTTCCACTCACCTTCCTTAAGGTCACTATGACAGCTTTCTCCTCTCCTCCTTAAAGGCTGGCTGAGCACTGCCACTAAGTGCTGTCAAACAGCCAACTACTGGTTTACTACATTTATTGCTATCAGTGCCACATAATGTAAGATGGTCAATAACCATTTCCTGTTTTCATCTTATTTTTTCTCTTTTTTGAGGCATTGGATCAGATCTTCAGATGAAGTAAATCAATGTAAATCTGCTGCTTTTAACTTCTACACAATAAACACTCTTATGTGACTTCTTATTAACGAGCTGTAGCAGGCCAGTACAGTTATCGGACAGAGGCAGTACGGGACTGTTCATTGCAATGACTGGAGATTACATTCAGTCTTGCAGCTCAACAAATGATGGTTGTTAAGAGCATTTTAGAGCTGATGTGAAACATCTCTTAAATGGAGAACTTGGAAACTGGCTGAAATCTCTGAATCGACAAGGTAAATTGACTTCATTAAACAGGTTTCCTACTGCTGTGTCTAAGTGCTACCTAGAACTCTGCATTTTTGGTATATAAAAAGAGGAGGGCTGAATGTTCTATTTATAAAATGCCTATAAGTGAAGTGGGCTTTTAAAGAAAGATTTCTGTGCATTTTCTGTGCTTTCATGTTCCATAATATGCCACATATGCAGCACATCATGATTGACGGTGATATTCTGAATTCTGAGAAAAGAGTTTGCGCTCTGATAAACACCGCAAAGAGTTATCCTAGAAAGGAAAAATATGTAGCTATTAGTTTTCACTAGGATGCACCTGTTAATATTGATTCTGGCAATTGGGTGTGCTATGGTTTGTTAATGGAATCAAAGTCTTTTTGTTTTTGTTTTTGTTTTTTTGCTTTTGTTTTTGTTTTTGTTTTTGTTTTTTTCCCCAGAATGCTTTCTTTCTTGTACTGGCATTTTGCATAGGACCTTCTCCCACTCCCAATAAGGTGGCAGCTCTTCAGGGCACGCTGACATCTGGAAGAAGTCCAGCATGCTGCCT
Source organism: Cariama cristata (assembly GCF_000690535.1). NCBI lineage: Eukaryota > Metazoa > Chordata > Aves > Cariamiformes > Cariamidae > Cariama > Cariama cristata. The sequence goes on from NW_009597358.1 coordinate 79,609, forward strand.
CCCATCCCTCTTGCCTTCCCTCCCTCTCCTCAACGGACTTCATAGATCCACTGCCAGGATAAGGGGTTAAACTCCTTCGAGTCCATGGCACTGTCCAGAATGGTTTAGGAAGGATACAAGCTCTTCTCTTACCCCGCTTCCAATAGCCATCCTGGCCAATGTGATTTCCTTGGACGTTTCATTTCAATTACATTTGTGTGGGCAGCTCTAATGATACCACAGATAGGATTTGCAATGGGTTCTCCTAAACTAGAGAATAAATGAGCTATCTCCTCACTGCTTCCTCCAAGTCAGGGTGAAATTAATAGAGGTTTCAAAGAAAAGAGGAAATATGTGCTGAAAATAAAATTACTCAGTCTAATAAATAAACACACAGAGAAACTAGTGAAGAGAGGGACAGTAAAATACACAGATATTTAAAGGTAGAGAGGGTTATAAAGAGGATTATAGCAAAATTTATCAATATATCAGCTATGGAGCCAAGAAGATTCTGTTGCTTAGTGTGCATAGTTCAAAGAAGTGAAGCAGAACTGCAGTCAGTACATGTAGGGCAGGTTATTCTCTTGGGGCAAGTTTCCTTGCATTAAATGCACAGGTTTGCAAATATGACTTGGATAACGTATATGAAAATAATGCTGCATAGAAGAGCGCATACCATTAGAAACATGTAAGAACATAATAACATTTGATGAATTTGTTAGACAGTAAATTAGATTTGATCTTCAAGTGTAATACGGTGTAAAAGCCTGTAATTTTGTATGCAAGGCAGAGTTATTTCACAGCCTGAATGGCCAAGAAAAATGATCACACCGGTGTGGCTTGGCTAGCTCAGCAAGCGTCTGAGAAGTACATGCACAAGGGGAGAGAAGACTGTGTAAGTTGTTGCAAAGTATGATATGACAGGAATGAAATGAAATAAAGCAAAGTAAAATCTGACCTACATTATAAAATAGATCTGGTATGTCCAAAGATATAATGGAAACAGTAACAGATCAGTTGAATAATTTAGTATTGGACTGGACATCACACTTAAAAACATAGTATATCATAGACAAGCAATCTTGCTTTGGCAGAAGAGTGGACAAATGACTTAGTAGGTCTCTTCCATTACTAATTCTTTTCATTCAGTGTTCTTTGTAGACCAATGTTAAGTACCTCTAAAAAGCACTAGAAAGGTTAGACCTCCATTTACGTCTTGTCCTAAAAGCTAGTCTTCGATCACAGAGCAGTGAGATACCATGTCTATTAGATACCGTTGTTTTCTCTGGAACAAAAGAATATTTAAAGACAAAGGATAAAATAATAGTTTCTAATCAATCAATGTGAATTACTCCAGGAGTTTACGCCGACACACTAACACCCTGTCACTTATGGTGAATAATGTTGTTAAGTTATCATTTCATTAAGAAGTATCAAATGAAAAATTAATCCTCTATCCTGACTTCAGGAAGAGTTAAAGAAGCAAAACCTGGGGTTAATTCTTTAGCAAAATTATAGCCACCCCAAGATTAGTATAAATAACGGTGCTCTTTAAGGCAGTATACAAAATCACATAAGGGGAACTCCAAAAAGTGCATGGCATACTTCAAGATCAACTCAGAAAAATATTTTTCTTTTATTTGGAACATTTCACAGGGTTTCTTCCAGGAGACAAACTATCCAAAAATCCAGGTTAGGAGAACATATTTCCCCGTGTTCTGCAATCTTTCAAAAACTATTCTCTTGATTTTATACTACCCAACCTTGTGATTTATGTAGTCTGTAAACTTCGTGAAGTTTTCTATTTATTTTGCTGATGTTTTATAGTGTATAAAGAATTACAACAGATTAATAGTTAATTTCATGTTTGGAAAACAATCAGGCATATTGTAAGTGTTTTATCATAACTACAGGGGATTTTTTTTTCTGGGTAAATTGTGAATTAATGTGGTAAGTGTTTTGTTATTTGATGTATTTATTTCAATCTTCCAACACAGAAATTTGAAAACACAGTGGTTTTAAGTATGCAGTTTTAAATATCTATTCCTGTTTGTCTTCATAAAGAAGCCTTGTTTCTGAGTATGAAGACAAACATAAGTGATATTTTGACATTGTTTTGATTAATGAGAAATAATTATACCTTTGCTCCCCGAGGCAGGAGTTGAGTTTAATGCAAGCTCTATAAATGAAACAAAGGAGAGGATAACTTCTCTGACCAAGTACCACCCTGAATTTTAACAGAGATCGTCACAATCTCTTTTCCCATTTCCTTTTGTTTTGGAAAAGAGAAAAGTAAATTCCGCAATTGACACAATGTGTTCACTCCTCCCAGGGTTGGGTGTTTAAAGGGAATAAACAAATTATGTTCTCCTGCCCTGCAACCTGCAGCTGAAGTACATGAATTTTTCTCACTTTGGAGGAAGAACCCTCCATTTCAGGCTTCCTTCCAGTGCTAAGGTTTGCCTTACCATCTATTGTCTTACAACCCCTTACTCCTAGGGGCAAGTGGGAAGGCTCTTAGGGACCTTTCCATCAAGAATTTTTTCATAGCATCCAAAGGAAATTTTGCTCTTAGGATACTTATTAGGACAAGGTTCAAGATGACATAAACATCTCTATCCATTTGGTTTTATTGGAACAGTAAGGCAGAGAAACTATAGCACTTTGTAGTTATACTAAAAAACATGCAAGTTTTGAATAAAATTTTGCTTCATGAGCTAAGAAAACCAAGAGCCTGAGACTGAAAGTATTTTATTTATCTGGAGGTCACATAATGTGGAGTGTCAATTAATATCAAGCTAGATGACCACTGGCTGGATTTTCCTCTCTTCTGTGTAGACCATAGGATCGAACTGAAAAAGAAGACTGAAAACAAGAAAAAATTACTTTGCAGAGAATTTTAAATCTGCAGTGTGTTTTTGTGTCAGGGCAGTTATGTTTCCACAAAATTTTATTGGTCTAATTTTATATACCTAATTTTCTGATGTGTTACTTCATCGAAACATATGTAACATTTATTACATATTTTTAAATCCTGAATAGACTGTCTCTGAAAGTTATCTAAAATTCTGAAAGTCATGGACTTAATATCGGCAGTTCTTAAAGAAATCCCCTTCGGAGCCCCCAAAAATCCCAGGGCTGAAAAATTGTGTTGCCTTTTATATACACATGCGTACATACACAAGCACACAGTCATATATATATGTACATATATGTAAAACCAGAAGTTTTTGTAGCAGAAGGAAATTAAAACAACACAGACTGGAAAATATAATGGACTTTTATACTCAGTAGAAAATAGACAAGCAAAAGCACTGTTTGAAAATTCCAGGTTGTTTTTTTTATTATTATTTTTTAAGGAAACTCGATTTTAGAGACTGAATTAATCACACAAAAAAAACCAAACTAGTGAAAAGCTACTACAGGACTTGTCCTAGAATGGGATGACCTAGAAAGATATGCCAGTCCAATCAAGAAATATGAAGTATATATAGCTACTAATCTGACTAGAAGAATATTTTCTTTAAAAAAAAAAAAAAAGAAAAACTTGCACCTCATTCCTTTGGAAAGTGAGAGTAAGAAGTATCTTCTTTCAGGTTTGCTTGCTATCATTGCATGAATAAGGATGTTACCTACAGTCACTGATAAAAAAGATGCAGGAGCTTGACAACTGACTATTGCTCATAAACAGAGTAAATTTAGGCCTAAGGAAGCACAGTCATTACTCACAAAACAGAATCTCGGTCATTTTCAGGAAAGAAGAGGCTTAATCTCCTAAGAAATTATAAAAAGACCTCAGACCCTTTTAGAAGAAAAGCAACTCCAGGGAAGGACGTTAAGATTTCGAAGTCAATTTGACAGCCCCTGAGGGAGTGAGAACAAAAATAATACTAATTGCTAAAGAGTTTAAGTTATTATTTTTTGATCTTGCTCTAGAAAGGAAAGAATACCCTGAAACATGAAGAATTCTTTCTGGGATGATGCAGGATTCAACTGGGCTGTTTAAAGCAGAGTGAAATGTTGGGCCATTAGGCATTGGAGAAAGTCAAGAGAAGACCCGTTGTACTTTCTGTGACATTCTGTTCTCTGCCTGTTTGGAAAATATTCTCTGTGCTTCCTCAGCTTTGACACAACAGCATTTCAGCTATTTTGGGACCTGTTTTTTTCCTCCTTCCTGCATCCTGTGTACCTGTAGAAGCTAGTAGGACCCTTACCCTTCACGAATGAAATATTGCTGGTATTTAATCTAACACTTGGCTCAGCTGCAAGCTGGTGTAAAAAAAACATACTTCAATGAAATCTGATCATATGGTATTTACTAATGTATTATTAATGGGTAGCTGAATGGCTTCAATAATAATTCTTAGTATTTATCATCCCCCTACAAGGGTAAAACAGACAGGTCCCCATTAATCTGGGTTATTTTAAATGAGACACACAAAAGAGCTAAGTGGTCCTCTTATTTCCCTCACATCATCCCACAGCAAGAAAATTTGATGTGACAGGGATTTGCCTTGACTTATATCATATGAAGAACAGCCCCGAAGTAGACATAAAACTGCCTTTCTTTAATGTCTTCTGATTGTTTCACTGAATTTATATTGCTTTGGTGCATTAATAATCAGTCTTTGAGAATTCCTTGATATATCAGCTAGCTGTCTCCAAGGGACTTCTGCGTATCAACTTGCAAGTATGTTAGCCTGTAGTAACATTTGTGTGCTTGGCTTGGAAAACTGGTCTTATTTTTTGGTGTATTTACCAACTATGTGGCTAGATCATATTGTAATCCCAAATTTAAACTAAATTTACAGTATTATTATTTTTATGATTACATGATGTGAGCAGGATAGAATAATCAGATTTCCCAGGCTGACTAGAACTTTTGTTGTCTGAGAGACTAAGCCTGTCAATATCTGACCAGCTAGGCTTTTGCTTCTTTATGATAGCTTTCTGTTTAAAGTGTTTGGTTGTGCCATAGATACACTTGTCACTTTTTAAAGTAATACAAATGATGGAATAAACTGCACGAAGTTTTTAGGCTATATTCTGTTCTTCATGCTGAACAGAAGCTCCACGAGAGCCTGCACTAGAGACCAGAATCCTGTAGCATGAGGTTCTCTGCCCGCTGAATTTTGTTGACGCTACAATTGCATGTCTATATGTGGATTTCTAGGAGGACTAGAATGGTTTAGGATGCCTAATACTGTTTGCACTCACTTGATGACTTGATGGGTCACTATGCAACTGCATAGCTTTTCAAATTGCACTTCAGTCCAGCTTTGGCTTTATCTACACTTTAGGTTTGATGATACAGCTATCAATTAAGAAGGAGTAAAAAGAAATTTAGGCTAGTCTCTGGGAAAAGATTTTGATCTTAAAACTTCACAGTCTCATGGGAAGATTTCCAAAGATGTTTAACCCCTTTGAAGATCTGTCCTTAAAGTAAAGAAGCAAATGAAACACTATTATTTTTATTTTTTCCAGACTGAAAGCTCAAGCACAAAGCAAAGAGACACAGTTAGAGAATGGCACAGAAAAGTCAGAACCCACTTCTGAGTCATAAAATGTTAAGGACAAGGCAGGTTGCTCTGCCCTACACACACACTCTCCAGCTAAATGAGATTAAAAATAGTCTAGCATGTTACTCGGAGGGTGTTAGAAGAGTGGAATTTATCGTGTATCATCATAGTATTCTGTAAGCTAGAGCTGGCTGCAGACTGCAAAGGATGGCAAAAATGAAGCAGGAGAAAGTATTGAATTTCTCCATTTAATATCCAAAAAGGGGTTTTCCATGGATTTCTACAATCAGTTCAGATTTATCAATACTGCTCTGCGTAACCATTTAATTGCTCTGACTGATCCTGTGAAGGACTGTTTTAATTCCTGATGAGTCTGACCTGAGTCTACAAAGTCACAAGGTCCATGGCCATGGGGCAGATGAGGATGAAGACCCTGACTGCAGGGGCCCTAACAGTGTCTTATAGCTACGCAGTGAAGTGCCATTGCTGGTATTGATTGGAAAGCCCGCAATGTACCAATGTGTCTGAGAAGGCGCTGGGTTGAATTTCAATTCTGTCTGCTGAGAATTTCAGTACTTCTTTAAAATTAAAAAAGAAAGTTTCCTACAAGTCAGTAAACTTGCTGTTTGCCCCACTCTGATCATTAATATACAAAGTTCCAAAAGTCAACAAAATCTCATTTTGGAGAAGAGACAATGAGCCAGTTGGCAGGATCTGTAAAGTGAGTGCCAGACTTTCAGTACCACCAAGAACAGTAAATAAATCTCTAAGCACAGATTTTCGGCCTGAAAATAAATAAATAAACAAGCACATAAATGAAATAACAAGGAGACTATTATCAGTTTTGCTAGCAAAAGGTCAAAGTCTTCCAACTGAAAAGCACTGATACATCAAGGACAAACAAACAGACTGCCTTGCAAACCATGTGGATTTCTATGGCAGTTTATTTGTGTATATCCTGGGGGATCTACAACACATTAAAAGAATGCATTTGATCCTTGTATCCTAAATAGATGTTTCTGTTGCTAGGTGATGTAATATCCTTGTAACTCTACGAACTCCAAGGACGATGGCATTCAGTGACATTTCTGTTGTCAGCGCTGCTGGAAAAGCGGAATGGAAGAATTTTTTTAATTGATGTTTATTCTACAAAATTTTCAGTTCAATACATTTATATTAATTTGATAGATTTTTAATACTATTTTTCTCCTAAAAACGTAGCTATGTTGTTTTCACTCTTGAAATGTTAGCTTTGTCAAATGGTCATTGGAAAGTTACAGCACTTAGTTTTAATCCAAACTCTCTATTTAATCCCATGTTGTAGCGAAAACAGGCTCTTGAGATACAGAAATGACATTGGGAGGAGTTATATCAACTCTTGACTGTGCAGTGAGCCATCCACTGCAGTGCTTCGAAGGTCCTGGTTATTCTCCAGTCTGTGTGCTGGGAGGGGAAGGATGCGGAGGGGAGAAAAGGATGTTAGAGGTGGAATGTTAAAGCATAACATGTTGAAATGTGTTGCCTCTTTGGATCAAAAATAATTTGTTCATAACCAATAAAAAAAGAAAAGTAAAATCCTAAAGTTTTCTTAGACAAGTACTGGTTCAGCTATCTGCTCTGTTTTCTTTAACTAATAATTGGAGCATATTAGATTTCCTCAGTTTGCTTTCTGTATTTCTTCTGAAATAATGGTTATCATATGCTTCTGCAAATGTCTGGATGTGAAGAACTGTATTCAAGACTCTTCACAAGGGAAAAGTACAGTTCAAAACAAGTCCAGATTTCTTACAGACAGTAGAACATGACCTGAGATGTGAGCATTGATGCCTGCCTGTCCAATCTTGCTATTTGGTGTGGCAAAACCACAAGCTTCAGACCCATGGCTCTCTGGTAAAATGGTCATGGAAAACAAAGTAGCAATGCTAATACTAAGTAGAATATGAAATAGTTGCGTGAAATTAAGTGACTGTGTAAGGCATGTCAGTATACTGGAAACCAACTGGGTGATAACAGCTTTTGCCATCTGTGATAGATAGCATAATTGTTTAATAGATTTGTTTACAGTTTATTGCGGTTTCCTGCACTTTTCATTGCCAACTGCGTTCTGGTCCGATTACACCCTCCTGGGGTAATTGCTCCTTCCCTGAGAAGGATGGAGCCCACTCCATCTTGGAGAAATACCTGCGATGCAGGAGGGCAGGCAGAGAAGGGTTAACATGGAAAGCAGAGGGACTGCAGGACTGGAAACAGGGAGGTGGTGGGAGGCATAAGGGATGTGTTAGCTCCAGAAAATGCTCTCTATAGCAGTCCTCAGAGGTGGTGGAAAGAATGAGACTTCCCTAGGAGGTCAGCACAGCCGTCCTGCAGGGCACAGTGTAAAGCTTCATTCAGGTGACAACTGAATACTGCTTGGCTGAAAAATAAGTCTGGAGAACAGAAATGCCTAACTGTGGTTAGGAAGGGAAGATTTATTTTCTGGTCTTTTTTTTTTTTTTTTTTTAATTAATGTGTGTCACATCTTGTTGCTTACTTATATTCTTTGATTAGAAGTTGTTTTGCTTCAGTTAATAATAAAACCTAATTTTAGAGACTTCTGGAGAGAGTACACCAGAAGACTCTGGACAAAGTCTGAGCGAGTTGTAGCTCATATCTGCTACACAGTCCAGTAGAAACCACACCATGAAGTAAGCCCGATGAAGAAACTGTCCTCTTTTGCGTCATTACTTTGAAGTCTGCTAATCTCTTTCAAGTATAGCAAACCACAACCTTTTTTTATCAAGCATTGATTTTCTTAACTTTTTGGGCATGTGAAGATCCATTTTTATCCACCCGTTTTACCAGAGGAAGCTGACAGTAGCGTAAATCTGCTGGACAATAGAAAAAGGCTTTTCGTATTTATGCAGCACATAGGTAGCACTCCTATCTGCTCTAATAACACCTGTGCCACATCTACATCTCTCAGATAATCACCGCCCTTGTGCAACGCTGCCTTCAGCAGCACTTTTCATCAACGCCAAGCTATTTCTTTGCGCTGCCTGTGACAAAGCGGTGCTGGATCTACACGGATCCATTTATCCCGCTCCAGCTAACATTGCGTAGTCTTTGCACATAGGTACAGGAGCTTTGCTATGAGAGTCCAGCAGTTTTCAGGTGAGAATTGCTCTAGGTGGCAGGGAAAGCGCAGAGGGAGGTGTGTGGGTACCTGCGCTGCACAGCTCCCCGCGGGATGTCACGCACACCGAGGGAGGCAGGGTGCTGGCGTGGAGATGGACTTGGACAGAAAAAGATGCCCTTGGTGGGACATAAACAGATGGCTCCACCGAGAGGAGTTCATCGTTTGCACTGTACAGTTATATATGTGTATCACATAATTAGAAAAAACATCTTCTTCTGGCTGCCTAAGCTGGTATTTCTATTAAGTCAAAACCTCTCAGAAATAGGTGTTCTGTGCACAGCAGAGTAAGCAATAGGAGCGCAGCAGCAACAAGCAAAACTAAACTGACTATCTGAAGCAGCACTTTCTGCCTTTCATTTTATTTATATACTATGCAAACACGCAGCACAAGTTCTTCACTCAATCACCACTATAGTGGTAAAAGCCTTCCAGTTTTCATTTGTTCCACCTCTTCTTCCTTTAAAATTTTATATTGGAGTTTGCAGAAGAGTAGTGACACTGACATTGTTTTCTTTAATATTACAATTTCTCAGTTGTTACTGTAGTTCAAAAGAAATGATTGTCTGAAATGGAATTTGGGCCATTATTATAACCCAAAATTTAGGATTTCAAGATCTGCACAAAACTAGTGTTTCTAAAAGCTTTGAGAAAGCAACTTACTACTAACTGATTTTGACTAAATGCCATTTAATAACCAATAATATTCCTTAATTTACTTAGTTCTCGGTGAATCATATTCATCCTTAACATATCCTTAGTGAAATCATTATATTAAGAGAAATCTGAACTGTCATGCTCTAAGAATTTTACACTGTCTAAACTAACTTCTTAATAAGTCATATTGGAGGGGAAAAGCCAGTGCCTCCAGCTTGTGTCAAGATTGTACTTGTCATTTATGGCCACGCACAGATTTGGGAATTTGAGTGCTACTTACTTATTGGAGAATGCTGCTCATCTCTGTTGCCAAGGCAAGGTAGGACTCCCTCTAACATCTATTTTCACTGATTCTTCCTCACTTTGCAATGGAAAGTCTTTCAGAATTCTTGAAAACATAACAATTGATTATTTTTTTTTTTGTGTACTTTTATCATGTTTGAGGCAGAAGCATAGAAAACCTCTTTAGCTCAAACTTCCTTCTTCTGACCGGAACCTGTATTCTTTGATTTCAGACAGTGCTGGGTTTCGTTCCAAGCTTATGATAATAACCAAGTTTGTCAGGCGTCAGTCTTGGCTTCCTCATACAACTTCTTGTGCAGTTGTGTGATAATTCTGTACTTTTGACATAATCTGTGTCATAGCTGTATTTCATTTTCCTGCCCAGGGAACCATAGGGTGATAGCATTCCAGATGGTGACCTACTACCTTAAATATTTCCAGGATGAGTGGAAATACCTTGCTATATTTTCAGAAAAATAACACAGATACAATGATAACTTTCCATGCTGCCTTCTTAATCTCTACAATCTAAGTTTACATTTAAAAAAAAAAATGTAGTATTATACACACAATGAGAGTAATTGGCACAGGTCGAGCATTTTTGCATATTTTCATGTCTGGTTAGATAGTTAAAAGTGGCATATTAAGTTGCTACTAGTGAGTTTCTAAATAAAATGAGCTCTGAAACATTATCACTGCTTTGGATTCATTGCTTTGTATTTCGAACATTCAGCAAGTTCAAAGATGACAATTATAAATGAAGACCGGTGCAACTCATCTTGAGTAACAGACCAGCTTAAACATGTTGAGAGACAACCATGCATATCTTCAACTCTCTGTTTAGAAAGAGAAGTCCAGGAAGCCTAGATGAATTCTACAGGGCAGCCAAATGCAAAAGCCTAAGAGATACAGGAAGAAAATTCCAGCGGTGCTGACTGTAAGAACCCAGACCAACACCTCAGTGATCACGTTCTGAATTTCTTCAGGGGTATTCAGAGCAGAGTTCCCTACGAGCAGTGCATAGCAGCATTATTAGCTTTCATTCTCAATGGGGTTCTTCCTAGAGCGTTCAGTCTTTAGCTTGAAAGATTGTTTAATGGACGACTGTTTAAACACAGATTCCAAGAGCTGTACAAATCTTTTCTAGATAGGAAGAAATGCAGTGTAATATTGTTACTATGGGTGTAAACGAGACATGCCCCTATCACAAATTCCTAGTGAACTTCCAATGCGTTGATCACATATTGCTCAGCAATCAATGATCTCAGCAAACATCTAACCTTTCTCCAGTCATCCCTTAATGAAGTAGTAGCAAGTCGATATTAGTATTTTCTAATTCCTTAGGTTTCTGCTGGCTAGGTTCCACACTTTACAAAGACGGTAATGAACTGATACCATATCTGTCATCAGCCTTTAATACCAGAAATTACTGTTTATGGCATGGAATGATACAGGGGGAAGATATTCCCATTATTTTTCCATTTTTTAGCAGCTAATGTTCCGAGTAGCTGATTTGAGGTCAGTTCCCATGAAGTGACTATATTCAATAGAGACTACATTCTTTGGCAACTGGAAACACTTGGATGGACTAACAAGGAAAATGAATGTCCCCTCTACTGAAAACACGGGACAAGCCAAACTCCCCTTGACTGGAAAGTCACCAGATGCTTGGAATTTTATCCCAGTACCGAACTCTGTCTTTTTGGCTTACTGAGTCCAAGCAGGTTCCAGGCATCACCTCTAATTTAGGATGTATTGTCAAGGTTGCAAAGAGAGCTTGACTTCACAGCCCAGATATCTCTGGATGAAATAAATTCAGTCACCTCTAGATTCTCGAGTGTTAAAAAAACAAAACAAACAATCAATCACTAAAAATAGAAAACCTTTTCACAGCTTGAATACTACAGGCATTTTGATGATCAGTCCTTCAGATATTTGTGGCAGATTTTACATAGGATTTTTAACACAGTTACCGCCTATTTAGCATACCAGCACAAATGGCACACTCTGAACTGTTTCTGTGCAAAGCCCTGCCTTGGAGATCGATACCAAACGAGTGAGTTGGTTTTCATGAAGGGGAGCTTGTACATGTTTCCTTTCAGCCTTCGGTGCCTACTTTGGATTTTCACCCCAGTAGTTCAGGGTCATCTTCTGAACCGTTAAGTCATTCTCGAACCAGCGCCCCACATCCCACAGCCCTTGTTGTCTGACTTTTCTGTCAGTCCCAAAAGTTTCCTTTCATTCCAACATTTTGTCTTTTCGATTCTCTCTTCCTCCTCTTCAAGTACAGGAGTATTTCTGCAGCCTTAAGCTTGGGAATGAGCCATCCTCCTAGGGAAATTAGTCTGCTCCAGCTACTGCTCCTTGCAGGAAAAAGAAACATCTCCCCAGTATTTCAGCCACTCTGTTCTCCCAAGGCACTTTTGTGTGACAGACAGGCATTTATTCTGGTGACTTCAAAGACTCCTTTGTCCCCAAGGAATACAATACCAGTCATGTTTGCTGATTGCTGACTCTGTGTACTCGGAGACATTAAGTGGCCTCATAAAAATCAGCTGCAATTCAAAAGCTGTTTGCATGCAGCTACGTGTCCTCAAGTTGCCATACCACACAACTGTCACAGCCCGTGTCAAGCCGTTACATACTCCTGGGGTCTTCCCAGCTCTTTTCTGGTGAAAAGAAATGGAAAGAAATGCTTTGCCTTCTTCTGTCCAAAACAACGTGCCCTTCTGTTCCAAGTTCAGATTGCAGAATGATTGTCAATGCTTTTGGTGTGTCCAAGTTGGGAATTTCTCTCTGACTTCCTGAGACTTCCATCTGTAGTTTCATATAAAATACAGTGAAAGCTTATTCTCCAGAAGCCTGGAAAACAAGATGATATAATATTTGATTTGCAGGGGGTCTTATTAGGTTTTAATTTATGGTAACATGTCCCTGTTATCTTAGGGCTATATGTCATTCAGTGTCTTTTCACAGCATCTAGAATCATTGGACTGTGTTTTGAAACTTGTAGGCGTTCAAATTTCATTCCGATTTGCATGTTCTGGTCTTCATGTACTATCAATGTATTTTCTTGTAAACTTCTGTGGAGCTCTATGTTTTAAAAAGACATTCAGCTTTTACCTTTTCAACAGACGAGGCATAGCATCACTCATTACCATTAAAAAAAAGTCGTCCTTCTCCCTTTTACACAGCAGTTGTAATGGAGATTGTATCTATTATGATTTTTAAATATCTTTTTTCCTTACTTTCATGAAGTTAAGTACTTTGTTTCCTTTTCTCCTAATGAGAAGATTGATTATTTTTGTTTTTCCCTGGTTCATTAATAATGCAATTATGAAATATGTTATTACAGAGGAATGTAGGAAACGAAAAATATACGAGTAACGTTCACTTGAAAAACCTCCAGACTTAAGCCTAGGCAGTTCAACGTGCACCATTTATGTTGTGAGTGGAAGCACAGAAGGCACGCTTTGGTGCATAACATACCATCTCTTTCCTTCCTAATGTGCTCTACAGAGAATAAGTCGTTTCTGATGCTGCTGAATCTGGCTGCCTGGCTTTTCCATCTTATTTCTTGAGGGGTTTGTATTAGGCCTGTGTTGCAGAACCAATGAGAGTTTTAAATACCCTTGCCTGACCAATTTTTGTTAGATTTATCAGACAACATTTGCATCTGGAATGGAAATCTAAAGTGATTTTATACAGCTGAGATATTGAACTTTCAAAATAAAGATTTACAAATGCATAGTCAAGAAGTAATGTGGTAATATACTTCATGAAATAATATTCTAAACAGGGGATAGAACATATGATCAAAACCAATTTTTCAAATCTTAAATACCATATTGCAGTCATTTCCAAATTGAAACATCCCAAAGCCACATTTCATGTTACAATGTGACAGTCTTTCCCCATTTCTAAGCATGAAGAACTTTACTTCAAATTAAAATTAAAAAAAATTAGAAATAAGGAGAGAGAGAAGCCAGAAAGAAAAAAAATAGTTTGTCTTTTCTAACTGTTCAGTAACAACATATTAACTAGAAACTGAGTCTGCGTATCAGCTGAATTCTTCTTTCACGAGGAGGAGAAGGCAATATATTTTAAGATACCGAGCTACACTATCCACTTTTAAAAATACAGATTCACCAGGAATGCTGACAGACATTTTGCCTCAGGACAGCCACGTGCTGCTGTACAACATTTCTATAACATCACTAAAGGCATCATTTAAACCATATTGAGAAAGAGAATCACGATACCACTACATGGTGTTGTATCCTGAGCAAATCACCATTTGAATTAAGTTACCTATTAAAACGATCAGCCTTAATTCAAATCCAAACCAGTTACTGTAAAAGTTGCAGTCTAATCATAGTTATTTTTAGAATGGAGACTGCAAATTCTTTTGCCCATCCACACAAAAATTAAATGTGTCCTAAAGCAAGCTACGCACAAGCCGTTCAAAGTAAAAACTATACTTGCCTCCATCTAGGCTTTACTCCATTGTCCAGAGAAAACATTGGGTTACCATTTCTGCTTGACATCTTGTGGAGACCATACAGCAGAAAAATGCTCCAAGACCATTTGTTCTTAATGAAAGCAATTTGTTACTAGCTGAAGCAAGGCGTTCTTTGTCCTTCTGCCAAAAATGCCTCGTCTATCGTCTACGTTTGCTGAGCTCACACACAATAATGGAAACACTATGAGATATGCTTAAAACAACAGCATTACAAGCAGGACACACTTCATTGTTCCAAACAATACGCATGACTATGTTCTTCTTCATCACACTTTTATCTACCATAGAAGCTCATTGACACAGTGGAGGTTCAGCATTTCTTAATTGCCTTTTTAATTTAGTCCACTTTTTCCCCTGGGCTGATACACTGATTCCTCTCATTCCTCCCTCATCCCCCTCTCAATAGAGCCACGTTTATGAGACACATTTTAAAACAGCTGCTTCTTTTATTGTATTCACATATTCTTATATAACTATATTTCTTTCCTTTATGAATTTAATAAGCACGTTGAGGCAAATGTTAGCAATACTTAAGGGAAATACAGATATCCTGGGAGTAGAAGGTTTCTAAAAGGAGGCAGGACCGAAAGGAAAAAAAAAAAGTAATAAATAACCTAGGAAAGAAAAGGGTAGGTGGGTCATGAAAAATACAGATAGAAAAATCGTTCTCAGCTAATCCCATTGCCGCAGGCAGCCTTAGGAGAGCAAATTCACATAATTTCATACACATGGCCTTTGTCTGTACAGAGACAGCACTTCACAGTGGCAGCCCAGAAAAGAACAGGGTTTGTGGTCATAAGAATATTTAGAAAACAGATGAGCTGCCTAATGTAGCCTTCATTTCCTTTACTATGTAAGTTTTTGAGTGCTCGAACACAGTTCCTTAAAAAAAATAGGAAAACTCCTCAGAAATCATTAAGTACCCATAGGACACATGAAACAGTATATATGAGGGAGTTCAGGCTGGTAGAATTAAGACCATACTTCACACTGCTGTCTTTCCATTACAAAGAAAAAAAAAAAAAGAGGAAAAAAGTCATCGTATGTTGTGGAAAAGGAACTGCACAGCAATATGAAATATTCATGACTCCCATCCTTTGAACAAGGGTGGTTAAACCAGTGAGCTAATATACACTGATAACCCAAACAAAGTGTCACATGCTACTGAGGAATTAAAGCATCAAGGACAGTACTATATACGGTGCAGTATGCATCAGTCGTATCAAAACCCATAGTTTGTGTTGCAGCAGAGGATCCTTTTCCTCTGCCTACGGTATGCTTGAGTCACATTTACAAGGAATTGAAGGGATTCGTCCAGACGTTGCCAAAGGAGCAAGACTCCATGTAGACCAATTGGCCACTGCTGTGTGCCATGTATGGTATTAACAATGACACAGTAGACATAAAAAGCCATTTTGAAATGAATTAATCAAAAATTGTTAAGGTTCTTGAAAAATGTGAATATAATTGTTCATATGTATATATTTTGCCTTTTGGGAGAAGAATGAGAAAAGATTGTCACAATATTGTAAAACTTCTTTCTCTACTGCGATGAAACCCAACCATGCTTAAAATACAGATTTGAAAGGGCAGTTAAATAATTAGTGCATTTTAAAAGTGCTATTGAGTACCTACGGAAGGTGCTGACTAAACTAGAGTCACCACAACACAGGACAATGCAATACTAGTTTTCACAAAGCCTCTACTAGCTGCCTTGCTTTTTCTCTGAAAATGCTGCACACTGGGTCAGCTTGAATCCTTTCCATACCACAGCTGCCAAGAATTAAATATCATTCTTGCACATCTGTGAGTTTACTCCCTGGTTACAGAAACCAGAATCCCATCACAGGTCAGCTCCCAGCTGCACTGTCTATAACAGAGAAATGTAAGGTTCAGGCACCTGTTAATTAGGAATGAGAGAGACTCCCTTACTTTATTTCACATGGGCTGCAAAATGGCTGTAGCATCAGTCCGTCACTGAGTTACTGTCACTGGGACCTGGATTTGAGTCTGTAGCCTATGCACTTACAGATAAGTGTCCTTGCAGGTAAGTGACAGGTTTAGTTTCCTACCACTGGTAGGAATTAAAATTAGCTTTCAGATTGCATTAAATAAAGTTACATGAGGATTTCTCTCATTAGGAGGGTCCTCAGTGTATCTCTGTTCTTATTTCCTTCTATGCGAATCTTCTCGCAATCCTCCACGCATCTTTCAAGTTACCCCCTTTAGAAATAAATGTCTGAGTTAGCAATAGTTTTCAAATGTCTGTACAATATGGAGCAAAAGGTTATAAAATGATTTGTTAAATTACATTTTTGGAGATGATGAAATGCTTTACATGTTCATAATTGAACATGGAGAAGAACTCTGTTTTTCCTTATTCTGTACCACGTGCCGCATTCGGTTACTTGTCCCTCCTTCTTCTTCCACTGTTGTTTCCTCAAATATCTACACGCTTATCTTTCATTTCCCTGACCCTAGCTGGCAACCTGTTTAGCAAGTAGAAGTCATCAAGGTGCTAGTGCACTACAGGGCAGGTGCCTTTTGAGTGCCGCAGCTCTGGTCCTTACGACTGATGGCAAATACGGCAGAGCTAAGGAAGGCGCAGGGAAGTGCGAGTGGAGGTACAAACGTCTTCCACCAAAGAAAAGGTTCAGCGGGTGATACCTCTTCTGTTCAGGAAAGAGGCAGTCGAGGAGGAATATGATAGGAGTTAATGAAATCCTTTGCAGCACGGAGAAGGAGATAATAAATGTATTGTGAAACTTGCTGCTCTGGGATGTTGTGAGGGCCAAAAGGATAATTAGTTTTGGAAAGAGATTTCAGAGCTACATGGAAGATATATATATATAATTTACATCACTGTACGCTCGTGGCTATTAAACATCATGGTAAAGATATATTGGTGATAAACTGTTGATTGGTGGAAACTGGCAAGGTGTGCCAGCAGTGAGATTGTTCTTTTTGTGCCTTTGTTATTATATTGTTTTCTTAGAGACAATATTAGCCACTGTCAGGTGGACTTTGGCCTGACCCGGTTTGGTCAGTCTCGTACTGTTGCAAATCGCACACCTCTTTTTTTCCACAGAGCCCCCATTTCTGATTCAGTGTCCATGCCAGGTCATACCCGCTCCTTTCCAGGCTGTTTTGCTCAGTCATTAATCCCAGTAACCTTTCTCACTGGGCCCTTTAGCAATCCAGCTTCCACTGATTCCCCCCCCCCCCCATTCATCCATACTAAAGTTAATTTATGCTAGATAAAATAATTCCAGCATTTTAAAAGTATGTGCACTGTGTTACGTAAACATGTGAATATGCTCCTGTTTGTGTTCCCCTGAGGCCTGGCCTGCTTGTAACAGAAAAACAGGCAGAGTAAAAATTGCATCCCGTTTCTTTTGTGGTTTTTTTTTTCCACTGTAGTCCACAGTAACAAGAACTGTATTTTTCGAACTCTTTGCAAAAAAGACACTATTTTTAAACGTGGGGTTTGGATGTTTACAAGCGAATCACCATATTGCTAAAGGTTTACACCAGTCATGGTTACAGCCATAAAGAAAAAACATCGTTTGACTGTGTGTTACTATCTGTAAGGTACTACAGTAAAAACAGAAATGGGAAGGACTATTGGCTTTTGGTTTTTTTTTTTTTTTTTTTGCTTTATTTGTAGCAATCTCTTTGCATAGTCCAGGCAGAGATGTGAGTACTTATGCAAAGGTTTCCTGTGGTTTCAAAAGTGGAATTCAATATACTCTAATGCACATCTCTATTGGAGCTTCTGTCATAATAAGGTTGATTCACTTATTCAAACCGCCCTTAGTCCCAACTGTACCTTCACTAGAAATAGATCCTAATCGCCGTCAGTTCCCTTGGGACTTAAAAAGCTGAAGCGATACAAAAGTGTGTATAAGTTTTAGATAATGTAGTCACATTTTTCTAATCATATTTCTAATTTCACTAGCTTGTTACACAAAAGCGCTGATTGGGGAACAAGATTATAAAAGCCTAGGAGATAATACTGAATCACTCAGACACCAGAATGTAATAATTGTAGAGCTGCTTAAAGAGCTGGCATAAAAATACAATGAATCCCCAAAGCTGCGTTTGCAGGGTACTTTTAAAGAGGAGCAAATAATGCCCAAGGGTGGGGCATGGCGAGGCTTGTACAAAGCCAATGATTTCTACAATAATTAAAATTTTAATCAAACCATTGATTCCCTTTCCCATCCCGCAATACACATAACCTTTCGGTTCAAACAAGGAAAGGGCCATTTGTCAGGAAGCACCGTGCGAGCGCATTCTCGCGTGCTTTTGAAAAAAAGAAAGAAAAAACAAACGTACTGTAGCTGAAAAACAGATGCCTTTTAATGAAGGCAATATCCTTATAGTTCTTGTTTTTACATGTGTCTTAAAAGAATTGGAGTCGCTTTGAAGTTTAAAAAAATCAGTGCATTCTGATTTCTGAAGTCTGCCTCAGAAGACAGAATAAAATGCCACCTTTGATAGTTCTGTACGTATTTTTCACAGCAGTGCTGAAGGGAACTCTTACGTATTGAAAAGGGGGTTGGAGACAGTCTCTCTTTGTGTCTCAGTTTTCAGCATAAGACTGCGAAATGCTTACCGGCTCTCAATTTTCTTCATTTTCCATGTGTGACAAGGCATGCATTAAAGGACATGATGGATCTAGCACGCCAAGTTATACATCGGTGAGGATGCACAGTACTATGTGGCATCTGGAGGACATCCCTTGGGTCCCTTCTAGTGCAAAACCCCCAAAGAAGTTACAGAGCTCGGGAGCAATAGAGAGCAGCGAACTCACTCTTCTTCCACCCCCTTTCCAATCCAGGCAGAGCTGCTCACCAGGTTAGGAGATTTAACGGCATTTGCATGTGCTATAGGGGACACAGAGCTGCAGAGGCGCTCCGCACTGTACTGAAAATGTGCGGGCAAGACCCCCCAGTCTGGAACGGTCCAAGGCAAGACCGTGTGCATGAGGGCATGAGGTTTGTGTCAAGTGTACAGGCTGGAGAGGTCCATCCTCGGAGCCAGGCTCCCGAGCCCAAGCTCTCGCAGCAGCAGGATGGGGTCAGAACATCAGCAGTCTCTTGCTACAAAAAGAAAAATCCTTCTGCCTTTCCATGTAGCAAAGCAAAGCTTGAAAATACAACCTGAGCCTGTCTGTCTGGAGATGCTGATACCACTAGTGTAATCATTAAAAGACTCTGAGCCTGGGCAGATTACTTGCAGCGGTTGAAGGTGTTATCACGTAGGACAGACTTGTAGCAGTTCAGCCTGATGGACACAGGTGGGACCTGGGAGGTTAAAGCAGAAACTCCGGTAATGCCTTTTTATGGGGCCGGTACATTTCCAACAGCAGAAGAGAGCAGACTCTTGGGGGCAACTAAATCTTCCAGGACTTACCTGCCAAAACCCTAAACCGACTTAGAAATTGTTTTGATTAAATCAGTGCAACTGCATCAGAGGAGAGACTCTGACAATACTAAGTACCTCCTAAAAACTGATGGTGTAAAGTCAGGCTGTTGTAGGCAGTAGTTTGAACCAAGCTGCTGTACTACATTGGGGGTCTGAGGAGGTCTCACACTTCCAGTCTGCCTTCTCTGATGTGGGGCAATATTCCCTAGAAGAGAGCTGAAATCAAATAACTGGAGACAGCAACATAAAGTGCTGCATCCGTTTCTTTACACAATGTCTGTCTACAAGTTAAATATCTTTTTTTTTTGGAAATTCAGACCATTACTTCTATGTCCAGTGGATAAAAGAATTATTTATTTCCATCTTTATATAGAAAGACAGCTGTTGTGTTCAGTCTTCTCTGGATGAATGGACGCTTTTTAACCACCTCTGAACAGCTTGCCTGGGCTCTGTAGGTAGTTGCCACTCCGTGAATGGCAAGCATTTCCAAGAAACCAATGATAGAGCCATGAGATGTACATGTCTTGGTCTACTTTGTCCTACTACAGTCACGACGTGACTGCGTTAGTGAACATTTGCCTATGCAGGTGTTCCATGGACAACCCAATGTAGGCCAGACTCACCATTGTGAACCAAATAATAAAATGTGGGTTTTGTTTTTTTTTTTCCAAAATAAGAAAACTGTGTCACCCAAATCACAGCACTAAAAGGCAGCCCTACTGGTAGGTTTTGAGTCTTTTCCTCAAATGAGTATTCGCTGTTTCAAAATGAGATTGACTGCTCAGACTTTTTGCTACAGTCTGGTGAGCTAAAGCCATATGTTTCAAAATCAAAACAGAGATTCTCATATAATTATTAGACTGTGGGAGTTGGTTTAACAAATAGATGACAAATACCTCAGCGCTTCTGATAGAATTGCAGGAGGTGACCAACCTTGAAACAATTCATGGTGTGTAATTGCCTTGGCAAGGCACAAAGTATAAGAATGTACATTTCCTTGTACCATATGGGAATGCCTTGAATTCGTGATTTTCCGACATCTGCACAAGCGGCACAGTGCATGGAATTGTTAGGTGAAGATCCTTTGAAAAAGGAAAAAGAAACCCTTTCAATGTGCTTTTGTCTCCACATATAGCCTTTACAATCTACTTGCACATCACAAATGTCGTAAAGTCAAAATCTTCGCAGATAAAGTGCTGGCCTGCCTCTTTCATAGTGCAATAAAAGAAATAATCAGTAATTTCACTGTGAGCCTTCATTACACCATTTGTATGGGTCTCTCCTAGATAGCAGTTAGACTAATTGCCACAAATTTTTCAGCAACTGGTTTGCATTATCTTCTGTATACAATGTAGAGGAAACAAACAGATTGCATCTATACAGATAGGAAAAAGGCTGTTATTTCTGTAGCTTCAACAAGATTTGAAAAATGTATGGTGCCTCTCACAGGGTTTGGTGCTTTGTACATAATAACTATTGCCTAAACTTTTCAAGAATAAACGTTACTATAAAACTTCGTGTTTGTCTAAAGGTATAATAAATAAAAATTACTATGTTTTGAGAAATCTACAGGCTATTCTTAAAATGCATGTTTTTCCTCAATGTAATTAAATCACAGAGAACCTATGAGAAGGAATGGCTAATGTTTTTCCTGTTTTGAACAGCAGGAAGCAATTCTCCAAGATGTGCTGAGATCAGTGATACCGATACATAACAAAAGAGTAAAATGAAAAAAAGTCCCGTTAGTTTCAAGATGGGTTAACAGTTACAGTAAGACATGTAAAATACTCCACTTTCACAATGCTAAGGTGCTGTAAAGACAATGAGAATACAACAGAGAAATCTACAAGTCGAGTAAGGATGTCTCACTAGTCCAGAACAATTCTTTGCCTCCCCAAAGAGCATAAAGATTCGGAATAAGCTATTGGAGAATGGAGTTCCTATCTTGTTGCTGGTGAGCAGACAGGAGTTCAAGGAAGCTCCCCTTGCTAATGAAGAAAGTATTGGAAAAGAAGACATCCTATTTAATTTTATCCCATAGCTTCTGGCCTTCCCTTGAGAAGAATATTGATTTTTGGAAACAGATAAGCTAAGCAGCAGAACTCAAACCCAAGGTCTGTTTCTCTAAAGAGGCTACTGTGCAGAACTTTCTTCAGCTGGGTTGAAGACATGTCCCTAAGGATCTGTTCACAGACCTCCAAGCTCACTAGGTGCAGTGAACTGCTAGCGCTGAAGGATTCTCTGTTATTTCATGGTGAAAAGCATTTGTGGATGTAGTCAGAACTCCCCAGCCCTCTCTGAAGCTTGGCCTGGCATTGCTGTTTCTCATTTGGGACTGTGCATTCCCGCAGATGCTGTTAGGGGTTGCCAAATCCAGTACCCCAACCGAGGACAGGCTTCTGCAGCTCCAAGCCTCCAGCTCCAACCAGTGGTGTGGTTGAGCTTGTGTTTCCTACAGACACACACACACACAGAAACACACGCATACAGCACGCACATACAACAGGGATCCCCCAGCAACTGGTCTCAGACGCTGTCTGCCCAGTAGATGTCCCTGGATCCCAGTCTCCCCAGTTGCTGGCGGGTGAGCATGGAGACCCTGAGGCCACTGGTGCAGGCCCTCGCACACGCGCTGCGTGGAACCAGGCTTACACACACGGATCATCCAGCCCTGCATCCTCACCCACTGCCGCCCACAGAGGTGTGTGTGCGCGCACACACACACACACACAAAAAAAGGGGTGTCTTAGTTGACCCCCAAGCCCTGTCGTCTCCTTGGCAGTTGACCAGGATGCCCTGGTCCCTCTGGTAGCTGGCTCTTCCAGTTGTCTGTCCCACACACAGCCTCACACACAGGGTGGCCCACAATGTGCACGCTCCCCAGTCCCTCCAGGTGCTGGTGCACGGTCACTATGACCCCTGGTCCAGCTCCAGGGGCTCCGCTCAACCCTCCATGTACACATCCCCCCCCGACACACACACGCGCAGAGCCCCTCACACAGGAAAACAGATAAAAATGGAGTTTGAAGCGAAGCCAGGACAGACTGCAGGCACCAGACACGGGGCATCGCCAGACAAGTGTACTGGCCTACCAGTTCACACCCAACCCATTCCCTCTATTTTCCTGCACTTGATTCTCCCCATCCCTCCCTTTCCCCACCTTTGATTCCTCCCTGAACATCCTATAATGAGTCTTTTGCGATCTTCCCAAGCACCCCATAATGAGCCCATACCCCCCGGGAGTGACCCCCCAGTCTGTAGGTGATCTCAGACAGGCTCTCCCAGGGACTCACGCTGGTGGGTCAGCCCTAGCCCGTGGGGCTGATGCCCTCCTGGGATGCTCTGGGGCAGACAGGGCAGGGGCTTGTGTCCCTGACTGGATTACTGGGTTTCCCCCATCTGGTGCTGTGCCTCTCTGCTCCTTCGTGCCTGGGCAGGAGAGCCTTTAATCACACATCCTAACAGATACATCAGCCATTACTGACTGTGTCACGAAGGAAATCATCTCTTGCATCTCCCGTGGCTGCTCCAGGAGAGGTTGAGGAGGGAAACGGCCACACCTCCACCATCTGCTGCAGCACGCAAAGAGCAGGGATGCCCAGCCCGTGCTGAACGTCTTGCTGCTGATTCAGACTGCCTCTCCGCTTTACCATGCCCAACCCCTAGTCAATGGCGTTGATCAGTACCAGGGACTGTGGAAGGCTTCTCAAGCTTCTGCTAGCTGTCAGCTGCCTCAAGAAGTTGTTACCACCAACCACAAATCACTAGGAAACAGGTAAACGTGACACTTTAATAGAAATGAAGCTGGCTATTTTTCCCCTCATGTTATTCTGTGACCATTTGAGTTACACTTCAGTCCTCCTCCTAGCAACGTACTAACTCTGTACTAACACTTTCTCATCCCAAGAGCTGAAAGAAACCCTTTGCAAATTACTTGAGACCTCCCTACCTATTACAACAGATGCAAAACCCAAAGGATATTTGGCCTGCCCCCACAGCAGTTTCTGGGGTGTCTTGTGAGGGACAGCCTGCCAGCGATCCTGTAAAACCCTGCACAAAACATCGGGAGGGATGATGGTCACTGATAGGAAGAGTACAGATCAATTCTTGCAGATGAAAATAGTGGTCAACATACCCACTATTTTCATCAGCATGAATTAATCTGTACTCATGCTAAGAGTGGGTTTTATCAAGATAGGACAAGGGAAAGGTGATACTCCCAAGTAGCATCACCTGCTGCTCTACATGCACTTCAAGTTATACGACAATATAGTCCCTGCATCAAAAACAGAATTCTAGTTGTTACCTGAAAAGCAGGTTATTTACTCAGTTTCCATCTGTTTGAATATAAATATGTCTGCATGACTATGTGATCATTCTTGTGGTCCCAACTCAGCCACAGCATGTCTGACAATTAATCACATTTTCACTTTTCCTCTCTCTTGATGTGCTAAGACACACTAAACCTGATTCCAGACTTCCCTCAGGTAATGTTTATGAAATAAGAGGCAGCAACTAACAGGAGAGAAACAATAAAAACCTGATTCTTAGGTCTTTTCTCTGTTGTCACTGGCTCTGGAAGCATTCCTAATCCATTTCAGAGCAAAACCGAACGACTAACAGAATGGTGTTATCAAACTTCTGCTTGTGATGTGACGTGTTGCTGAACAACGGTCAGTGAGTGCTTTGCCCCCAGGAGTTACTGTGTAAAGTCCATGGCAGATCTGGGCACAGAACTCAGGGACCATCTATTTAGCCAAGGGACAATTAGACATCCACTACAACTGAAAAAAAAAACTACTTACAATCACAATTGAAATAAAATAGGCATTTTTTTTTGTTTGGGGGGCATTTTGTAAAATTTCAGAAAGATGTTACCAGTATAAACCTGGCAGGTTTCACAGAGAATAAATATCCTAATTCTCCAACAACAAACAAAAATAAATATCCTAAGTCTGCAATTTAGAGATAAGTAACAGAAATATTTAAGTATTCTATATGACTCCATATAAATGTCCTTCAATGTTATATAAAATATTTGAGGTTTGGACTATTTTTTTCCAAAATATAATTTAAAAATACAGGGAAAAAGAAATTGTTGAACAATGTAAATTAGCCTATTTTGATTTGCATTTGAACAGGAGTATACACATGGAATTTAACAAACCCGATTCACTCTCTTAGGACAGAATACAAATTTAATTCATTAATTGCTTTTCGCTTTATTTACAGGTTAAAACTCCTCTGAGACCCATCATTTCACATTTAGGAGATCCTGGTTGCATGGCTATCAATCAGCATTACAAATTAGTTAAGCATATAAAAATTACTTTTACTTTTTTTTTTCTTCCAGCTTGCTGAAAATATCCAGCCACAATAAATAAATCAAAACATCTATGTTCTGCTGTGTGTAATATGACTTACAGCTGTCAGTGGCCTCAGAACAAACAGAACACCCAGTTAAAGATAAATTAGTTTTCAATCAAGCCACATTCCTAGAAAGGCCTTGGACAGCAGAAGTCAGATTAAGAGGAATGGAAGAAGATAGGAAAAAAGAAACTCAACTTTCTAATATATACTTTCATGTATGTAAATTGCACTGCTACTGATCTGTTCAGTTTTATTAGACCACAGTGCATGTGAATGTACGGTGCCCAAATATAGGTACGAAAAGGAGAATTGCAATGTTTCTGCAATCAGACAAAATCATGCAAAAGCATACATCAAGCAGGACTTCATGTGAAGACAGCTCAGGATATAGTACAGGCAGGAGAGGTTCCACCAGAGGTTCTGCAGGAAAGGGCACAAAAATAATGAGATGTGTAACGTTTTCCTTACAAGTAATGATGTGGAATGAGTATATCATAGAAATCAGCGAAATTATGAATGGTCTGGAGAGAGCAAATATGAAGTTTTCATTCAGTGGTTCATAATAGAAGAGTGGAAAAGGAATCAGAAGAAATTATCAAGCAGGAGATTTAAAATAAATTAAAAGTAGTAGGCTCTTTTACCCACGTGTAACTGTACTTTGGATTTCATTACCAAGAAAAGTTGTGGAGACCAAAAGCCTAAATGGATTCAAAAAACAACCAGGCAAATCTATGGAAAATATTTCCACGGGCACTACAAAGAGCAG
Source organism: Cariama cristata (assembly GCF_000690535.1). Taxonomy (NCBI): domain Eukaryota; kingdom Metazoa; phylum Chordata; class Aves; order Cariamiformes; family Cariamidae; genus Cariama; species Cariama cristata. The sequence continues at coordinate 105,306 of NW_009597358.1, forward strand.
AGGTCTAGATGCAACTTCCAGCTCTCAAAACCTCTAAGCTGTATCACTCCATTCACATCCATTTTTAACTCTTTAAAAGCCTCCTGTCAATTACTGAGAGATGGAGTTTTGGTTCATCCCTTAGGTTCTTATATACTGGGACTGCGGCAAGTGGTTTGAGTATATCATACTGCATCCTGTAAGAAAACGCTTTTACCGTCAGTAAGAACACTGTTATAGCATTTAACAGGTGATCTCAGGATTCAGATGCCATTGTGCCAAACAAGAAACGAAGAAGCCTCTTGTTAAACCACAGTTCATAAGCTTTTCTTTAGCAATGGGACATATTTTACTTAACCACATACAAATAGGACAGGGGCAGTTATCCAAAAATTTAATCACAAATAATTTGTCACCCTAGCTTTGCAGTTTCACACTTCCAGTGTGAGAACAGAGCTGTAGGGATGAGAAAGTAGCCAGCTTAGCTTCAATGTCACAGGCATCTGAAATGGGAGTAACAAGTTGTGCAAATGCTGAGGACTCCAAATTAGGTGCTTGAATTTATTTCACTTTTAATAAATCAAAGTTCTTGCTAACAGCTCTGAGACAGAATTTTTAAAAGTGTGTTGTTCCTTTCTCAACATAAACTCCCTCCCTTTCTGAAATCAGAATGCATAAATCACAAATGGAGGTCTTCTGGGGCAGCACTGACTGTTAGACTAAGAGTACATTTTAACTAGACTTGTCAACAGGTTGAGATCAGCAATTTTTACAGGCATGTCACTTCTCTTGCTATAAAGCTGGCATAATAATTTCCTTCACAGTTGGAAAAGTATTTAACATTTGTTTTCCTGAAATAAACTATAGCTATTTGGAATGAAACCTTAGGTGTCCTTAATAATATGACCCTTAAATCGCGGTTCCCTTTTAACTACACAGGTAGTATGAAATAGAAGATGAATTCTACTACGCGCTAGGAGATGAGTAGAAGGATGCTAATTTTCAGCTTTTCTCTTCTTGTAACAGTTGTGTATTAAGAAATATTCTCTCTCCCCTTTCTCCAGCCAAGATTAGTGTTCTTCTCAGAATCAGGCCAGACCACTTGCATAAACACCACATTATTCCATTGCACCAAGGTGACCGAGTATCAGATTATTCAGTCCAGAGGCAATATTACGAGCATGCTATATGTCTGTATAGATGTAGATATTTCAGATGTGGAAGAAGTACCAGCAGATGGTGCTCAAGAATATATTGCATAAACAGCTATGCCTTGGTCGGGAATAGAGAGAGGAAGGAAGGGATAACGCCAACTTTCCGACCGAGCAGTAGAGGCAAGTAACCTTAGCTATTCCAAAATGCAAAGAGTAAGGAAGGTACTGTGTGACAGAGCAAGGGAGGTCCTGCATGGACAATTTTGTGATATGAGGCTTAAGGTGTAAAATTTGCCTAACCTACTTTTACCACAGTGTCTAGATCGGAGCTTGTTGTTCAGGCTTCTTTTATACACAATGGAGAAAAGTAAGCAGTACTAGCAAACCCCTCATTCTTTTCCTAAGGTGGACACTTCTTGGGTTTGTAGTCTCCAGTGAGCTATGCTGTGTGCAGCAGAAGACCTATGTGCACAACAGTTCACACCAGATACTTGAGAAAGTCTCCACTGGCTTCCCTCCCCAGGAAGACCACAGACACAGAGCTGGATTGTCCTGTACCTCATTACTTTTTGGCTACTCTAACACCTCTCATGTTTGATAGGGAGCCATCATTAGTGTAATTCTGAAACCTCTATCAGAATAAAGAGATTGGAAAACATGCGACACAAAGATGCTTCAAGATCAAAGAAGCTCAAAGGACTTTATGATCATCTTTCTGACTCTGTACTCTGTTTATTGCAGCTGTTCTTTGGACTTGTATAGGCTCTGATGTCCACATTCTTATGCAAAAATAAAAATGTTAATGGAAACTTACATCTTCAGTGTTGAACAAATAAAATGAGCCTCTAAATAGGTATTTGTTTGCTTTTTTAAAAAAAAGAAAAGTAGATTCTTTACAATGTTTATATGTATATAAATATGTAAACACATGCTGACATATGTGTGTATTTATATGTATACATATAAAGTTCCTTCACTTTACTGAATTACACCATTTAAAACAAATAAGAAATTCTAACCCAAATATTTCTAATAGGTAAACAGAATGGAAATTTTTTACTTGCTTAGTCTCTGTAACTTGTCTTTGCCATGGGATATTTGACACCTGGAGCGAGATGTTGGTTTGGCGTTCTTCCCTATTGTAGTAAAGGATTGGGAGAAGGATTGTGTTCAAAGGAAAATTGCATTGGGAATGATTCATAGCTGGCCTCTTGTGGAATAGACATTAAATTGAAATTCTGTGTCTGCTGGTATATTTGCCTCCTTTTTCAGAATCCTTTCACTTAAGCCTTGTTGCAGCCTGATGAGATTCATGAAGGAATTCCCTAGAACAATGTTTACGGTGACCTATTTATGGATTCTTTCTATACCTCTGAATTGAATGTTACAAGGTGATTTTCCTACTTTCCATTGACTTGAAACACAAAGGTGATTTCTGCCCCAGTAATATTAAATGTGTTTCATAAGGAATACTAATAGGGTCGAGATTTCATTAAATACACAGGTCTGTAAAGGTTTTTCCTTGCTTATTGTTCTGAATCGTTATCCGATGGCCTGCGTAGTAAATATGCAAACAGTATTGCAACCTTTGCAACAGAAAATCTCTCTCTTGATAGCTCCACTCTGTCAGAGTCTTCCAACTAAGCATTACTGATGGGAATTTAAAGATAGAAATTAATTACAAGCTTGAATTCTTTCACCACAGTGTGCTGCCATGTTTGTCACATCACTTTCAGCTTCAGTGCTTGCTGTCACTTGTCTCTCAAGAAGTATTGGATTCCAGTAATTTTACAAATATGTAAAAAATATGTATTTGGAGATGCATTTCTGGAAATTAGAATTCTGTTGGTGGGTGTGGCCAGGGGAGATCTATTCCGTTTTTCAAAACCTGAAATGAAAATCATCCCTTTGAAATGTGACACTGCCATCAGCGGACAATGAGACAGAAGTGGGAAATGAAGCGACAAAGGCCAACCGACCTGTTACAGTGTGTGCTGGTAGCACCATGTGATTCTTCCTTTTGAACATTCTGTGAAATTTAGGTCCATCCTTTTCTAAATGCATGGTTGGCATAGACTTTAAACGTCCACTATGGTTGTGGAGCTATGTCTAAACACACAGCTTTCTTAGCCTCTGCTCAATAGGTGAGCTTCAGCTCTACCGTTTATTTTGACATGGTTCATTTTTATGTCACTACTAGTAAAGGTTGCTTGAATTACAATCTCAATCTAAAAAGTGATCTTTTAAGAAACAGCATTGTGGGGTTCCAATTTAATTTCTGACCCAGTAATTTGCATCTCAAAACTACTCTAATATGTGTTTCAAAGGAAGAGAGGGAAGGACTGTTGCTTTCTATTGCCCCTTGCTAATTTCTTTTTCCATTTTGCCTATGATTCTTTTTAAATAGATTCTGCAGAGTCAGCCTGGAGTCTAGAAGACAAATTAACCTTTTTTTTTTTTTTTCCCCTCACAGTTAGTTAAATAGGATTCACCAAACCAAAAGTTAGATTAGATTAAAACTTTTGTGTGTTTCATTTATGAATCATTCACAGACTCTTTCTGACATTTTAAATGTCAATTTTGTCATTCTTGTTTGGAATGACTTTCAATTTTAGGGTCTGTTCATTGTGATTATTTACTAATTTTGATTGTATTTTCCAGTGATCTTGGCACTGCTCCAGAACTCCATGTCTAACACTTTTTCATGGAGATAAGCACAGCAATAAATTATTCTATGATTTATTATTATCCTCTACTTGGAATTCATGAGGTCTCATCTGGAGTACTATGTCCAGTGCGGGTTCTAGCAGTAGAAGAGAGATAATGCAAATACAGCAAAAGGCTCCTGAGTTGATTAAGAGGCTGCAGTACATGGTATTACGGAAGAGGAAAAGGGATAAATGCTCTCTGCCTAGAGGCGATTTATAGAGAAAAGAAAGACACACCTGTCTCAGAGGTCTTTCCTCCATGCAAGGACAAGAAACAAAGAAAATTCTTACTGGGTATAAGGAAAAAGGTGTTTTCGTAATGAGCATAGTTATGTTTAGGAACAGGCTCCCAGAGAGATTTTGGACCTTCATTGCTGGAGATTTAAAAAACTTAACTGGACACAGCACTGAGTAACCTTCTATAACTTCAAAGTTGTCCTTGCTTTCAGCAGAGATTAGACTAGATGATCTCCAAAATTCCTTTCCAACATCAGTGTAATGACTACTTTTTTCAATTTTTTTTCTGCTCAGAAGTCCTCTATTTCAATCCCTCTTTGCCTCCCTCTGTTCTTTCCCTTTCCCTTTCCTGGTTCTTCATTTGCTCCCTTCTTTTGTTACTCTTTCTGTCTTTCTTCTATAGCACTACTTCATTTTTTCCTTTTGTGTTGCTTTTGTCATCTTTCTACAGCATTCCATTTACCTATAAAACCTCTATAGTGCAGGCAGGCAAGAAAAATACCCAGAGAAAAACACATGAAAAAAATGTAGGGACGGTGATTAAAAGGATATAATTAAGGATATAAT
>NW_009597359.1:0-29092 GCF_000690535.1 Cariama cristata
GGTTGATGGTGGCAAGGTGTTGGCCTAACCCTCTCGCTTCTTCCTTTGCGTGTTTGTGCTTTATTTTGGATATCCAATATCCAGAGATGCTTTAGATAGCCCATTCGTTGTAGGTACCTCGCCATAATACCCTTACTGTCCATCTCCTACCCTAGTTCCTTAGGTAGAGGTGGCTTGGAAGGGTGGTTTTTATTGTCTTTCTCCCCCGATGAGTGTTGACTTCAGGGTGCGTGCTGGTCCTTCAACCTGTTCGGAAACCGCCCTTCTTCGTGCTGCTTGCTGGTCCTTAATGGTGTGTCATACAAACACCAAAATTGCTTCCGTGGCCTGAACGGTATCAATGACGGCTGCTCCCTGTTTGCTGGAGGGCGGGGTAGGCTGTATGAGCATGTTGGTTGTGTCCTGCCCACATGCACCGAGGGTGTCAGCAGCAATATCATCAGCAAGTTGTGCGGCAGCATCGTTGACTACTGCTGCCTCTCATTCTGTTCTGTTATCTCCACCCAGTGCCTTAGTCCAGCCTGGCATTTGGCAAGGATTAAGAGTTACAGAATGGGACTTTGATAGGGCGATAATGAGAGACCCAGCTATTATTCAGTGTTGAGAGAAAGAAAAAAAAATAATAAGCAAAATTAAAAACTTCATGGGGGAGAAATGGATGCTCGCAAATGTATGTGTATATATATTGTTGCTATTATTATTAGTGTTTGTTTTTTTTTCCTGAAAGACTATTAAATACTATTACCAGTAGACAATTTAATGAATCAGAGTGGATGGATTTGTTAACTAGCTGCTTCTTCCCTCCTTTGCCAACTTCCCTGTCCCCAGAAAGAACAGTGTGTAAATATGTTTAACGTGGTTAAAACCCGTTAAAGATGTTCATGTGGATTCTACGCACGCTATGATTCTATGTAGTCTTGTGGTTTGTACTCTCTTGAGGTTTTTCAAGCTAGGTGTTTTTCTTCCATAATCCTAAAGCAATCACTGTGACTCTTTTCTTCCTGTTTTGGTAAGCTGAGTGGTGACTTAAAACTGACTGTGAAGTGGAAAACTGCAAGGGTGGTGGGATGGTCTGGTGTTACGAGACTTACTACCCTTTAATTTGTTCCTTTTTATGTTATGTAATTAAGTAGGATATTGAGATTTGAAGTTCTATTGATAATTAAAGGAAAGATTTCATAATGATTGAGAGCTTTTTATGTGGTATTTTGAAACTAGATTGTACGATTGTCCTTGTTGAAGTTGGAAGATTCTTCTTCAAGCTGTGATCCTTGTCAAGATTACACTCTTGTTTTTCCCTCTCTTCATAGTCAGGCAATCCTTAGTACTCAATAACTGGAGACTGTGCTTCCTTCAGAATGAGAGGGCACCATAGAATGTTTCCAAATGCGCATTTAGTTTGTGATGTTTAATCTGTTGTCTAGAAATTTTCTTGTTACTTGTTTATGTAGCGTTTATAGAATGACTTAATGTAACACCTTTTTTTTTTCCTTTTTTGACTGATGCATTTTTTAAAAGATGTGCGGATTTGTAGAAGAAATTCTAGTTTGTTCTTAGGAATTGTGTTTTCTAGAAGGCCATGGTCCAAGGGAGAAAAAAAGTTTGGCATGTATTTAGGAAAAAGAGCATCAGATCTGAGGACTGGCCAATGAGGACCATGGCCATGTTCTTTGTGAGAATACCTAATCCAAGAATTACACTTTGCTGTTCACTTGGAAGTCATGATGCTGCTCCTGAAGCACACTGGCACAGGAAAAGAAGAGGTCTTATGTATTCTGTGTCGGACAGATTCAGTATGTGAAGGTCTTGCCTCTTCAGGTTCTTGAGCTGCGTGTTTGCGATTTCTCCCTTATCTCACATTTCCTCTGATTTTTAAGCTTCGTTCCTTTAAATAGTTTTGTACTAGCTTTTGTTGTTAATACAGATCACTTCTTGCCATCCCTATTTTCGATTTCATCATTCTTTGAATACTTCTAAGCAGGAGTTGTAAAGCTGACCAGGGTTTTGATGGCTTTCACTCATTTTGTGGTAGGCAAGTATTTGCAGTATATACAGTTATATTGGTGAAAACTTCCCAGCTGAAACATGATATATAGTGACAAATGAATGCTTATTTTCAATACAAACTGCATTTTAAAAAAAAAAAATAAAAATCCCATAAGCTTTCAACGCACTGCCCCACACCGGGGAAAAAAAAAAAACCAACCCACAGAAAAACCAACCAGAAAACCCAACCACTTAGTGTTGTTCTGTTTGCTAGGGGAAGTTTTCTAATTTGCCTACAGCATTTATATTTTTCAAACACTGCATGTAGTTGTATGCCTAGTTGTTCTGGGAACCTGGCTGTGTCTGGCGTGCTAATTCTGCTATTTCACTATTTGTTTTTAGCTATGTTAACATCTCATTTTTAAGAACCTGGAAAGCGGTTCAGGACGTCATAGAAATAACTGAAGGAAACTGGAATGCCAAATGTTAATCTCTAGATATGACACATAGTTTTGTGAAGGTTAACATGTAATACCAGTAATTCTGTGCTCAAAATCAGCCAAAAAAATTAATTTACTTAATAGTTTTACTTCTCAAAAATTGTTTCACTTATAGATATTTTTTCAAGAACTGTTTTTCTGTGAAGACTTTAAACTTTGCTTGGCACCAGATGTACCATAAAAGCATTTTTCTGTTCTTGTATGAACAAATAATAAAAATGCAAGCTTGTCTAAGCTTTTCTGTAAGGGAAGTATGCTCTGACGCCCAGGCAGTGGTGTTCTAGTGACCAGAGCTACCTTGTTTGCCAAATTGTACCAGCAGAAAACATGAGACATCCCTGCTTTCTTAAGGAAATTGGGTGCTCTGTGACATTTCTAGCCACTTTTTGCAGACAGCCAAAGGAGTGTGTTTTTGTTGTTGTTGCTGAGGTTTTGTTTTCTTTTTTCTCCTGGACTGTTTCTTCTGCTTACTTGTGTAATAAAGGTTAGCTGATCAGAGATGTTTTTTCTTGAACGTCATGGGAAAACTGATGCTTATAACTGGGCACTCTCTTGTTCATTCTCTCCCTGATATAATTACATCTGAACGAGCAAATAGACTAGAGGGAGCACCTGAGAAGTAGCCATTGCAGGTTATGCATGGAATCCGTAGTGCTGTAGAATGTGTGAAGACTTGGATTCAGAGACCCGAACTAACCATTTATCCGATAAACTACAGCGTGCATTCAAGCAGTAATGTTCAAAGTCATTCCAGGATGCTCAAGAAAACAGGGTCCCAGCTTGCAAGTGAACTGAATGGTTGCTTTCTATCTGGCTTTCATTTCATACATTCCCCTGTCTCTGAAGCATAGTAGATTCTTTGCCTGCAATTCTAATGATGCCAGATTGTCTAGTGACACATGTACAGCTCACTCCAAATGTCTGTATTGCACACTTAGGCTTCTACTGAATCACTAGCATTTTGGTTTTCTTTATGTATTTTTCCCCACGTGATGATAAAGGCTTTGAGTTTAGTGGGCAGTGAGTATCCAACTGCCTTGTGTCCACATTTGCTCTTTACCCCAGACATTTCACTTTTCAGGGCCAGTCCTGTCTGTTTGAATCTTTGAGCTCTGCTCCTGTCCATTGGCTGTCAGGAGAAGTTTCTGGCTGGCTTGAGAAGAAGTTTCCACAGTCTACAGCTAATTTACAGGTACACTGTTCTGTGTGTACATGTATTGGGAATGGCTGTTATTGTAGAAAATGGTACATCCTCAAGAGCTGTTTTAGCTTGCTACTTTCTTTTAGTGGACCCATGGAATACAGTGAACTTCAAAATTAAATTCTGATGCAGCAGTTTTTCATGAGAGTATATAAAATCAATGTGAAATCTGCTTACTTACATTTGTATTCAACGCTATTAAAATTACTTTCCCACTTTATTTTTCCTGTTCAAATAGCTGAACGTTTCGCTGTGATCACTTTGTCATTGCCACTGATGAAATACTACTTATTGTTCATCTTGAATGTTTCCTAATTCTCTAGTGCTGCAGAAGTCAAGTCAGATGGCTTCTTTCCACCTCTTCTTGCAACTCCTTCGCCTTCTACAGGTGATGAAAGCCTTCCAAAGGTAGCCAAGTTTTGTTTCAGTCAGCAGTTATACTTCTGAAGTGTCAGTTGTTTTGATGGGGCAATGACCTAGGTAAAATTCTAATTGCTTGTTTTGCAGCTACATTTTTTTAGAACTAAGTAGTACTTCTTTGTAGTGTCCTTCCTGCTATAATACCTTCCCAAAAAGCCAGAATTACATGGATACTGTGTAGTAAAACTTACTTAGAACAGCACAGGAAGTTTTGAAATTCTTGAATTGCATTTATTTTAGTTTGTCTCTGCTTTGCCAGAGGTGCTGCTGATCACTGGATGTATCTCTGAAATAGCTCCAAAGGTGAGGAACAGTGAAAAGAATTGTGCTTCTGTGTTCTTCAGGCAGGTCAGTGGCAGGAGTACCAATAAAGATGTGCCTTTGATAGTGACGTGGGATTGTTCTATTTTGGTAGTGAACCTGGGTAAAATACACTAGATGACTTACTGCTGTGTTAAAGAAGGCGGCTTGCATTACAGCTGTATGCTGTACATACTCACTGAAGAATTCTAGGCAGTATTTGGCTTTCTCTGACTGTGAGCTTCTTGGGGCAGAAGTAGCACTGTTAACCACTGTACCTGTTTCCACACTCAAGCCCTGTATTCTTGTAGTGCAGGACTTGACAAAAGGTATGCGCGAACAGTTGTCTACAGTCTGCTTTCTGCCATGTTGTAATGCGGAAGCGCAATTACGTAGCTTTTCAGAAAAGTTATTTAATTGTTCAGTGCCACAAGGATACCCAGTGAATCCTATGTGAGGGCAAAGACTTACCTGGTGGCATAAAACTTAGAGGAGAAGTTTTTTTGTCCAATGAGTAAATCATAATTTAGTGGGAAGTTATTTGAAGACTTGATATGACCTACTTATTGTGAACTTCCATGTTGTTTTGAGGGATTTTAGAGAAGGATCTCATCACCGTAATTAATTTTGTTCTTCAGTTCTCTGAAAACAAACTAAATTTGGCTTACTCCAGTTATTTTGGTCTTGTTCTGCAAAAGGCATTCTTCATTTAGTATAGTATGTGTAAACAAGTCTTTTGCTAATATGCAGCTATGGAAAAGGCAGTAATTAGCTCATGAGAAGTATTTCATCTTGAAAATAGCTATAGTACACATGCAGTTGGTTCTAGTAGGAAGATGACTGTTATGTCTCCTCTCCACTGTGTTAGGACTCAGATGCTCCACATGGTGTGGAGTAGAGATTGCGCTGTGATTCTGGGAAGGCATCTTTGCCCTGTATGATAACTCAGGTTTGGGTTTGATGACTTTGTGCTATCATATTTAAGTGAGGTGGGTTTTTTCTATTAATAAAAATATTCAATATTTTATGTTAGAAATATTAGATGCTGTGAATTGTGCTACCCAGAAGCTGTCTTTTTATTTTGTAAAAAGTATAAAGCTAGTTCACAAAAATATGCATGGGGGCGGCGGCGTGCAGAAGGGTTTACTTAGGACAGTTATCTCTAGTTTTGCTTGGCCTTGCTTGAACATATTTTTTACCGATGAGTTGTATAATTCCTGTACCAAGCCGAATTCTAATTTAAAAAGCAAACAAAAAAACTCCATCAAGGAACCACTAGGATTATAGATTACACACAATTAAGTGCATCCAGGGCTTTTCAAAGAGCTGTTGGAAAAAAAGATCAGAGCCCTGGGTGGAAGGGTGCAGACCAACAGTACCAATGACACAAAAGAAATATTCTTGCTTCTTTGCCTTGCCGTATTTTAAACATACTTGACACTTTACAGTGGAGAAACAATTTAAAGAAAAAGTCAAAATTCATGTCTGTCCTGGAAATAACACATTGATTGCTCTTCCATGTACAGGCTTGTCTGAGGAGTAAGAAATGACTTAAGACCAGTGAAAATCTACTTCTGTTTTCATACTCTACGCTGAAAGAAATGTGGAAATAGCATAAGTAATAATTATTCCTAATTTTAAATGTTTAATTGAAAGTTTAGAGAAGTTCTGTAATAGAGAGCCTAAGTTCTCTCTAATGTGATAGTTTATGGTTGAGCAGTTGAAGTCGCAGTTCATAGATAAGCACCTGCTCGCCTGCATTCACAGGTCACAATTCATTCACCTGATTGCCCAGCCTTCCTATCTCTGGGTGACCGTTCTGCTAAATTCTGTACAGTAGCCGAACAGTTAGTGATACTCCATTTTCTGCTCGGCAAACATGCTTTTTGCCTGGAGTAGTGAGAAGGGAGGAGGCTGGGCACGGTTTGTGTTGTGGCTTCCTGTAACTTTGAGGGCAGCAACAAGAAAGAGGTCATCAAACTCTGTTTTGTAGGCAGAGCAGCACCTTGGACAGAGAAGCTTTGAGGAGCACAACCCCAAACTTCGGAGGTGTAAAGCATCGCAGTGTGGGGATAAAAATGAAACTGCTTTTTAGTTGAGTTTGTTAACAAGACAGTGAAATACTGTGTGTAAGCAGATGGGTTTGGCTTTGCTTCAACTGCTTCCGAGCCTGACTTTTCTGCAAAATTAAATCTGTTGTCCCTCTTTTACTTGTGTTCAGCTTTGGGGTGTAGCACTGCTTGCTAGAAACATTCCTTCTGTTTTCCTCACTGTAGTATTAAGTTTTAAGTGCAGTTTGATGTAATGGAGAATTCTAGTTCTTTAGGATTTACTCTGGAAAAGGAGGACCTGTTATATTGCATCCTTCTTTTGCAAGTAGCATCTTAAGTTTGCAACGATCTGCTTGATTTTCATTCTACCTTGCAATTGTATATTGAGAATAGTGTGTGAGAAATGTTTTGCTCTGTGAGCTTATGTACAGAAGTCAATTGTTAATTTGATCATCACACAGTTAGAACTAAAGAAGAAGCTAATGGATTTTCCATCTCAAAATTTTGGAGGGAAGAGGAGGATGATGATGACTCTTTTTGAAGTATGAGGCTCTGTTAATATATTGCTTCAGCAGCACTTATGAAACAGAATTTTTTTAAATATTAACATGCAATGATGTTTAAGCCTGAGGAGTATGATATCTCCCTTTTGTCTGAAACTAAGCAGCATTGCTTTTTCATATACTTTAGTAATAGCTAGAGACAACAACAATGATAAATATGCTTAAATGTCTTACGGTTTGTAATTTCAAATGTCATATAGTGTATGTGTGTATATATGTATTCTTACTGAGAAATTTTTTTTTTAAAAAGCATATATACTTTTATATATGTCCCTGGTAGTACTAATGCTAATTGCATTACTATGCTGTTTTTACTGTGCTTATCCATCAAACCTTACATAGCTAATAGACTTTAATTTCCTCACAAATATTTCCCCCCTCCTGGTGGAGAGAAGCTTCTATACATACTAAATGCATTACAATAAAATGTTTGACTTTTGAGAAGTCTTAAAAGCTTGCATTGCATGCATTTTAAATTAATTTGCTAATGAGATTTGTGATAACTATCCAGGAGTTTTAGATAAGCACTGATTGATTTATATTTTGATATTCTTGCTGAAGAGTAACGACAAAGCAAAATTATACTGCTGCCCTTTCTCAGCATAACTTGATACATTCAAAGCGTATTGACTTTTCAGGTGTTTTATATTGAAGACTTTAGGTTGGAAAAAAATAAATTTATAACGAGGATACAAATACATTTGCAGGTGTCACAATTTTAAAAGGTATATGCAACATACTAAAAATAGGAAGTAGAGGTAGATGGGATCTCAAGTCTTAGCATGTTCTCTTGGCCAAGACAGTCATCTTTTCCTAACTTTCTATGATGAATGGTGAGGGCAAAAATGAGGAAGTCCTCATGTCGTATACGATGGTCCTGGTTTTACTTTCTGACAGCTTTTCCCATAATATTTACTCTAATTTGGCTTAAGTCTGGTGAGAACTCTGGAACCCCTGTGGAACAGGGCACGTGTGGCTAGGCAGCTATCTTGCACCCTTGCAAGTCAGTCGTCCTATTTGTAGACTAGTTGGTTTATGCATTACTAACTTGTTTTGGATGACTTGTCAGTTTTGCTTCTAACCCTTTCTCCACAGATCTTTTGTTTTCTCTTGTATCATCTGCAAACTGTCCTAGTCTCTTCATTTACCTGAGTAATTAACAAAGGTAGTACCAGTCCCTTCAAACGTCACTGATGCATCCTGCTGGCTTTCTAGCGAATGATGAGCTCTGCTCTCTGCATGCAGTAACTTGTATGACACAGTTATGTATGTCAGTGATCCACCTACCTGATCTTGGTGTTGTGAAATGGGTGGATATTTGCTAAGGAGAAGGGAGGAGAGAGTCATCTTCACAGAACAGATTAAATTTAAGTAATTCTGTGATGGAAGCTTGAAATGACTACTGTGTGTGCATGTGTGTCCAAAGGTACTAATTTTACATCAAATCAACTTGTCTTTTATGCTGTACTGAGAAAAATTCTTTCTGTGTAGGGTCTGAATATAATTACTGGAAAACTTGAGGAGGGAAAATAAAATTCCAGCTCTTACTTTGCCATAAGATGCTAACTTAACAGTATTGAACTTCAGTTTACTTCAGGCATTTGGAAATACAGGGCTGGGGAGGAAATTGCACAACACATAGCCATGATAAGTAAGGGGCTTGTGGGACATATATTTCAAGTTTGCCTATATTGTTTAGCATTAGCAGTTTCAAACAATGAAGTTGCATAGATATTAGCATTTGTATAAGTATGTTTTCGTTTAGACAGCCTAAGTGTGTCTTTTGTCATGTTTAGAACTTTTCATAACCAGAGATGTTTCTTAAGTTGCAGCCACTTTTGTTAAGAACGGACATGTGCACTTTGCAGAAGATGCTAAACTTCCCCAGTGCGAACAAGTTGTAATCTTTATTGCCCCCTATGTGAACCAAACTAGGATGCAAGAGAACGTAGCTAGACCTCAGCTGTTCTGAGAAACTAAGCAAGCTGTTAAGTGCAACCTCTTTTTAAAAGGAGTAACAAATTTTGTTTTATCTTACCTTTTGAGCCTTCTGCTGGCACAAATTAGTTGAAGCCGCCTGTTCAAAAAGGTAAAGTAACAGAATGAATCATACAGAAATGGTTGGCAAAAGTAACAGCAACTTCAGAAGCATAACATGTCAGTGCAGCAGCTCTTAATAAAGTCTCCCCAGTTATTTGTAGACGACAAATTTAAGAAGCTTGGATAAGTACTTGGGTGAGGGCAGAGGAGGAATTGTAATTCATCTCTGGTGACAAAGCTTGAACTCTTCACTTCTTGGGCAGAATTTTTATTTAAAAGAATATCCTCACAAGAAGAGGAAAAGCGTGATGTATGAACAGAAAATAGCTGTGCTTTCCAATGTTTATTTAAAACTAGCTATAATTGGTTTTTTAGGTGCATCTTGATTTAATTTGGTTACGGAACTAGCAAACAAACTCTTAAATGTTGGAAAAGTCAAACTGATACAATTTCATTTTTCTTTTCACCTAACTTCTCTGTACTTAGCCAGATCTTAAACTTTAGTTGTGGTCTTATTTTTCTCTCTTTTTTTTTTTTCTTTAAATAAAAGAAATATTTTTAAGAAAAAAAAAAAGGTGCAACTTTTTTTAATCAAAAAAGAAAAGCCTTTTTATTCCATTGAGTAAAATCCCCTGGGCTACTTAGAGTAAACAATCTTATGCTTTCTGGTAGCTATTAGTGAAAACTGAAAACAAAGCTGAACTTTGAAGTCTTGACTTCTTCAAATTGAAGACTTCATGCAGTAATCTTGGGAATGATATATTGAGTAAAGCATGATTTTTCTGCTCTTTTCTGTGGTTCTATCTATAGTCTTTTTAATGTAGCCATGGCATTGTTTATAAGATCATGGTCAGTTCCCTTTAAATGGAAAACTTCATTACATTTAGCAGTGAAAATTACTGTCCTTGAACTCTTCTCTTTGTTACGTAGTTAAAAGCAAGTGTTTATTCCCAGGGAAGTGGTACAGTCCCCATCCCTGGAGGCATTTAAAGGACAGTAGATGAGGTACTTAGGGACATGGTTTAGTGGTGGACTTGGCCGTGCTAGGTTTACGGTTGGACTTGATGATCTTAAAGGTCCTTTCCAACCTAACCGATTCTATGATTCTATATTCTCCCTGTATAGGAGAGACTTGGGGGGAAAAAAAATGTTCTGTTTGTCATAAAACTGATAAGGTACTTCTTAGGAACCTGGTTTTAATCTTAATTTTATAACCTGTGAGTGAGTTTCAAGAATTTTCTAATGCCTAACTGTTATGTACCCATCATACTGCCGAATTAGAGTGGCAAAACCTCGCTTCGTGTCCAAATTCAGCTTGGTTACTCTTTCAGACTGGAAAAATTGCACATGAAGTTTTCCAGCTCTGGGACATGTGGTTAGAAGTGGAAGTTTTTCAAGAGTCATCTCTGGCAATGGTTGAGGTGTTTACGCTGTGCTTATGCTGTAAGGTTATCCCAGCTCCCTTTGGAGGGGAGAGAATAGGGGTGAGTGGATCTGGATTGCAGGCTTGTCACCCTGTGTGTACCCAAATACAGATGTATTGTAAGGCAGTGGGCTTCCTGTTTGTCACCTCTTTCCAAGGTTTCTTTAGACCTGTAACAGAGAAAAGATTCAAAGAAACCAACCCATAAAAGCTACGGAAACAGATTTGCCTTACTCAGCATGGTGGTGTGTACTGTTTGATATGAGAGTGTTCTAAATCGTATTCTTCTGATTGTAAGGTGGGCTTGACACGCATGAATCAAGATGTGACTTGAACTCTGCTTTAGAGAGACTTTGTTACCACCTTGGTTGTACTTGAAAGACTGAAATTGTTTGAGGAGTTTAACTATTCCTTAAGGTATCTTTTTAAAGATATATTTAAGACCCTGTTTCCCATAGGATACTTAGTGGCATAATTGCATTTATCAATAATTAGAAATAAGATTTGAAGCTGAGGCATGACTTTGAACAGGTGGATGAGTTGGGCAAAGCCTGCTATATTTCAAAACTTTAATGAGCTCAGTCACCCTGTTAGTGTATGGTTTCCTTCTTGGCCTAGGTGATTTTTAATTTGTAACTGTGATTAAAGATTGAGTGGTATCTGACTTCTGTCTCTCCAGGTGAAGATGGAGCAGGTAAAACTAGCTTAATAGGAAAAATTCAAGGAATAGAGGAATACAAAAAAGGAAGAGGAATGGAGTATTTGTATTTAAATGTGCATGATGAAGATCGAGATGGTAAGTTTGTATTTTTTAATAATATCTTCAACCAATTTGAAAGCAATGGTTCAGTAGCGTGGCATTTGGAATGACAGTGGGATGTTTTTCTTTCTTTATAATTTGCAGGAGTCCAGCTTAGGCCATGAGTGATTTATATCATGAGGAAGTTTCTCAGTGTAATTCCTTTAGTAGATAACCATGAATGACCACTTACGTGGTAGAGGAGGAGAGGAACCAGTCAAAAGAAAAGGCTGAAAAGACCAGGGAAGCAGGCTTAGCTGCAACATTCTGAATGGATGTGCATTCCTCAGGCCTAGAGGAAAAAGTGCCTAGGCTCTTAGCTTGCATCTCAATTACTGTAGCAAGTATTTATCTTTTTGAAAGTACAGAGAAACCTTTGTCTTGGTGTTATCAGAATCTGCAAGACTAAGTATCCTGTATTGATGGGTAGGAAAATGTGCACAATGCTAAAGGAGACTTTAAAACCAGCCAGCAACAAAAAAACCAAACCACCAACCCAAAAATTTGGAGGGAGGAGAAATAAAGTAGAAGCTGTGTTTCAGCTGGCTTGATTTGGTTTATGGCTGGAAGGTAAAAAAGGTGTTTAAGATTCAGACCCCAAATACCTGCAGTTATGGAATTGATAATTGATACTTATATATGGGGAAACAAGGGAAGGAGTATGACCAGGATCTATAGAGGTGCAATGAATTATCTAGAGGCAATACTTAGAGGGAGTAGGGTGTGAATAAGGACGTACTGGGAGCTATGGGGAAAAATGAGAACTCTTGTCTGTACTGTAAGAACAAATATAGGTATAAGGAGAACCAGAGGAAGTTGGTCCCTTTTTTTCTGAAATCACTGACTTCCCTGACTTCCATATCTCGCTGTTGGTCTCAGAGATGACTTGACCAGGGTTAAGAGGATTGGGAGTTTAATCTAAATGTCTTCCTCAGAACTTTTGGAGCAAGTAATAAAAACTTAGTTAAAGGCAAAATGTAATTATATTAAACTATCTAATTTTGAATGAACAGCTCTTCATTTACTGCAGAAGTGTCTCTGAATTTGGAGTATGGTGTTTTTTGGGGGGCGGGAAGGCAGCGGGATGGTCTGTATGGTGATTGTCTTTTTGCAAATCTGAAGAATAACTTTCTTGTCTGTTAAGTCCATCGAAATCATTAAAAACTTGCAGTTCTACTCCAGTTTTCTGAAGGGCCAAGGTACATTCTGTACTTGAGGAGTTATATAGGCATATCCCATTGGAGTTTTGAAGGGGAGATGGCAGTCCTTGAGAGCTGAGCAGACCCAGGGCTGAGAAGGCATGGCTGAATTTACCCAATTCCCCCCTTCTAAGTTGCATCTTGAAGAAAACGTTTTTCTCTAAAATGGTGAACGTTAATTTCAGAAATGTTGAACACTGTCTCCGGATTCTCACTTTGAGGTAATGTATTTAAGATCTTCAGTTATCAGCCATTACACATCAGGGTTTGGAAGAGGAGGAGCTTATTTCCACAAGCTGCCGTTTGCTGTGGTGTTATGTATGTTCAGCTGACTGATAAAACATGATCATCTGCTTTCTTCCTTGTATTTTACACATCAAAGAAGATTTAATAGCCATTACGTAGTGGACTGTTTCAAGTAAGTCTCATAAAATGTTTTTCCTTTTTTGTAGACCAAACAAGATGTAATGTATGGATTTTGGATGGTGACCTGTATCATAAAGGTCTTCTTAAATTTGCAATGGAGGCAAGCTCTCTAAAGGACACTCTAATTATGCTGGTAGTAGACATGTCTAGGCCTTGGACTGCACTGGATTCTTTACAGAAATGGGCAAGTGTTGTAAGAGAACATATTGACAAGTTAAAAATTCCTCCCGAAGAAATGAAAGAAATGGAACAAAAGTGTGAGTATTCTGCACATACTTAGAAATCCATTTAAATCAAATATGCTTAATGCTTTCTGCACCATTTGATCTCTCCATTGCAGTCTTTCTCATTCTTTGGAAATGCTACTTAAAATTAGGAGTTATGAAGCAAGTCAAGCTTCAGATAAGTCTCAGGTAGCTGTATGAACAATACTAGTATTTCTTTCCAACAGAAGTGCTTGAAAAAAGCTTTCAGAATGAACACAGCTGAACTTACAATCTTGCTTATTAGAGATTTTTATCAATAAGATTCTCCAAGTGAAAACTTCCTAGGTTTCATTTTTTTATTTTTTCATTTTAAAGGCAAATCGCTGCATCAGCTTCTTAACTGTTGCTGTAATTAGTCAGTCTAGAGAATCTGGGACCTGTTCTCTGCCTACCAAAAGTGTAAATGTTGAGAGGATTCACGACAGCATGGTAACATCTGGGCCCTTTCTACTTGAAGAATTTTATCATTATTATTATTGACACTAATGCAGCTATATGTATGTTTTGGCTCTGTGATATAGCTCTGTCAGTGTCTTATCTTTTTAGTTTTAAGCATGCAGAACAGAAAGATTTTGCAGGATTCCTTAAACTGACTAAACTCGCTAACATCATAGCTCCCTATTACCTTTGGGCAGCCATTGTATTTCCCTCTGCATACAAAAACATGAGTCCTGTTCATCTCTCAGTGAATTACTACAAGGAAGAGCTTTTGAGAAAGCTGTGTGTTAAGATCAACAAATAGCACGATTAAACTTTGTTTATAAGTCTGAAGTTGCTCTCTGGAACTGGTATGTTCTTAAGCAACGGACTGCCAGATTGCTGAACAGCTTTTTCAGAAAAGGAGGTTGTAGCTGTGCTGTGATAAAGTAGCCCAGGAGGTGACAGTTGTAGATACTCTGGAATGAGAGGCGGGGGGGGGATTGGTTGTTTTCTTTATTCTTTTCAGGGAGAGATTCTTCCAAGGGAAGTATCGTCCTTGAGAATCGTGTCTTCCACAGCAAGAACTTGTTTAGGAGGGAGAAGCTGAGCTCTTTTGGATGTGGTGTTTGGTTTGGGTTTGTTTTCAGGGGGTGGTGTTAGTGTGTGTGTATTGGACATCACACACCACCCCCACCACCCCAAACCAGTTTCAAGATAGGATTTAACTGGATAACAGTAGTAAGGATGCAGTATTTCTGTTATCAAAAATGCGTAGCTGATAGGTTTGCTTCCTCACTGAGCGAACACAACAGTGAAACTCTACAAAATCCAGAAAATGCAAGTGATGAAGTGAGTCAAGAAAAACACCTACTTATTAAAAGTTTGATTTGCCCTCTTGTTCTTTTATCATCTGGTCTAATTCTTACAGATACTGATGGTCTGCTTGTTGGGTGTAACAGAAGCCCTGGACACAATCCAGATATGACTGGAAACTGGTTTTGCTTTGAACCTCCTGTGATGTGGCTTCTTGCATTGCTAGGCGGGCAGCAGCCTGACACTGCCAAAAGGAGGAGGGAATAATCGTACTTGTCTGACTTTTGGCTACGTGGTCCTACTTTATTCTTACATCAGGCTCAGTGCTCCTGAGAGGCTCCTGTGAGCTGATTTAACTTGCTAACAGGACTGAAAGCTACTGAGGGTTTGTGCGTGTAGTTTTCTGGAGGTGTGCTGTTGTGTTTGTCTTCCAGTTCTAGCAACTTAACTCAGCTCAAAGACAGACCCTGTGAGGACTAAAACTGGTTTGGGAAGGCATTAGGGGGTACGTAGCAGCTGTGCATGAAGGGTTGGAATAGTTCTTACTGTTCCCAAATTCATCTGCGTCTAACGGAGCTTTGTGGCCTGGTGACTTTAATTGTGTCTCTGAGGAAGACCTGGGATTGTATTCCACAGACTTTGAGCTGCGATATATTACATCAATCCTCGTTTTCACTGTTTTCTGTACTTGTATAAAGATTAGTAGGTTCTGATCATACAATGGGAGTTTTAGGAATCCACTGGAGGACTTCTAGCACTGGGGTAGTGTTCTTTTTATTTTGGCATGCAGTTATCCCAGAACAGACAGGATGCTGTGTAGGAAAGACTCCCTTGAGCGGCTGCCATATCTTGGTGAGAACTCTGGGTTTAAAACACGGTCAGTTTGGAAGGCTCTCGGAAGCTCTCAGACCAGACTGAAGTAGCAGCATTCCCTGAATAAGAGCCTGAGTTGACTGTTCAGGCTGAGACGACAATCTCTGCATGTGCTTTATGTTATTATTGTGAACTCCAAGATCTGTAGAAAAGTTGAATAATCTTGGCCTAATACATCTTTTTCTCTAGTGTGTTGAAATAAATCTTGCTCGGTTAATTCAACTAATGCTTTTCTAGGTATGAACTCGGAAGGCTTCAGTCAGTTTAGTGAAGGTAGCGGTGGGTTAACATAAATCAGGACACAGCAGTGGCAATGTACTGGAGTAGTTAGCCGCTCCTGCGCATGATGCGGCTGAATTGTCTTGCTGTCTAATTTTTTTGGCTGAATCGGGATGTGCCACTCATGGAAAAGAAATCAGTGGTGGGGTTTAGTAGAATCCCATTTCTGCTGTGTGAAACAGGACATGTGATGTGAAAGGTACAGCCATTTTTATGCCTAATATTGCATCCCTGACTGTAGGAATAGTACGTGACCGTGTAATGAGAGGTTTGGGTGTGTGCGTCGGAACCTGACAAGAGAGTTACACTTGGAACTTTATCTTTTTTCTAATTCTTGTTATGTTCTGACTTGCCCTCCTTGCTAAATTTTAAAGTAGTACCTGATCTATTGTAAAAGCATCCCAGATATTTAATATGCTATTAACTAATTATAAAGCTAGTTAATAACTAATGTTTTGTGTATTCTATTCTTTCTGCTTATTACTACTGTAGATTCACTGTACGGAGAGAGACAAGTATGGACAAAGGGGTTTTAGGTAAAACCTGGTATAAAGTAGCAGCTAAGCAATATGTGTAAGGCTTAATTCTGTTTATTCTAACAAACCGTTCCATTAATTTTGCCAAGAAGAACGCAAGGAAACTTATGTTCTTTAGGAAACATATCAAGCAATAGTAGTTAGTAGCAACTGCCTCATGGTTTCGTGATGATAAAAATGGTTTAATGTTGTCCTTATGGACAGTTTTATTTGGTCAAGTTCTCCTGGCTGGCGATCGAGCAGATCTCGGACTTACTAGTTCTCTCGTGTGCTGCATGCATAGAGCAAACAAATGGTCAGCACTCAGTGCATGCTCAATTTTTTCAACATAAAGGAACAGAAGTACTATACAATCAACAGTGCTAGAGATCAATGGCAGTGGAAATCATTGTTGAAATAATAAAGTAGCTGATTTTTTAATATAACTTTTTTTACTTTCAGTGGTAAGAGACTTCCAGGAATATATAGAACCAGGCGAGGATTTCCCAGCTTCTCCACAGAGAAGAAATACTTCATTACAGGAAGACAAAGATGACAGTGTGATTTTACCCCTGGGTGCAGATACACTAACATGTAACTTAGGCATTCCAGTAGTAGTAGTTTGTACAAAGGTTTGTTTCACATTTTAGGTTTTTTGCATATTTTATTTAAGCAGCTCTGTCAATTGTGGATTTGGGGTGGGAAGCGCATGGTTATTAAGTAATTCTGAATCCCTTGCATAAGAATTTTTTTAAAATGTTTAATGTCCAATCTGGAAGCTCTCATTGCATGTTATTTTGGGATTAGTTTTTCCTTTAGTTCTACCAGTTTTCAAGGAATTGAGGAATACCTGAGACCTGGTTTTGCTCACAGAAGTGAGCTAGCTAGTCAGTAAGCAACTAGAATTCCCCTTGATCTCCACAGTCCTCCTTATTTCACAAATAGTGTTTTGGTAGGTTTTTTAATATTTCTGATCTTTTTCTGAAGATGAATATATTTGAGGGTTGTAGTTAGTAAAGTGCTGCTCTATAAACTTTCCTCAGTTCTTAGGATGCTTCTGTGATCTGTTTTGGTTTCTGTTAGATATGTAACGATATTCTTAGTCTAAAGAAAAAATGGTCTAGTTCTCTTGTGGCTGTTTTTTTGGTTTTGTTTTGGGTTTTTTGTGGTGTTGGTTGTTTTTTTTTTTTTTTCTCTCCCTCCCGGCTCTTCAGTTCTCATTGGCATTAAGCATACTGCGTCTGCAGCCTCTGCTGGTCCACAGTGAAAGAATAAACCTTTTAATGCATATGCTGTTCCTTCACTGGAAGGCTAACCCTCTCATTTGAAAAGCACCTTTTTTCTCACCTGCTAGCTCTCTGTTGTTATTATTCTCCCCTCCCTTCTCCCCCTTTTTTTTTCTGCTTCCACATTTCTTGCCTTTGCCTCCCTTTGCAAAGGGCTAGTTAGTAACTGGATAAAAACCACTATATCCTGGAATAGCACAGTGTATAAAAATACATTGGGCAGAAAATGGTGGGGTCAGACTTTAACTGAGACTGAGTTTTTGCATTGGGCAGGGGGGGAGAGTGAATGAAAAATGGCAATCACTTTAACTCCCAAGTTAGTGCTGACCACAGTATGTGCACATCAAGTTCTATATTATTAAGAAAAAAAAGAGTTCAATTATGCTTCTAAACTATCTTAGCAGGCTTTTGTTTCTCTCTGCACCACCTACCCCACTCTAGCCCCCTTGCCCTGTTGTGAACTGGATGTGTAGCAGCACTGCTATTTCAACAGATAACTGAAAGTGGTATATTAATTCTGTGTTTATTTCGACAGTGTGATGCCATCGGCGTTCTGGAAAAAGAGCATGACTACAGAGATGAACACTTTGACTTCATTCAGTCACATATCAGACGGTTTTGCTTACAATGTATCCTTTAACACCTCATAAAGGTGATAAAGACTCAATTAAATCTTTGCATTAATTATGACAAAATTAAAGGAATATTTGCATCTGTACCAAAGTAGGATGCAACTCCTTTACTGTAGCTGTCAGTCTGCTTCAGCTACTCCTACAGGCAATGCTAAATTAAACTTTTCTGTTTTCTTTTATTTTTTGACAGAGCTGCAAGAGTATAGCATGTCCCCTTACCATGAATATCTTTACTCGCCTGCATTTCCATATTTAGGAGTCAGTTTGCAAATCAGCACATCTTAGCTGACAAGCTCCCTAAAATAATAACAAGAAGCTAATTCATTTAAGGATGACCTTGCTTCACATGCACATAAGGCACATTATTCTTTTTGACCCAAATGTGTAGTCTTTTCCGTGGTCACTAACTCCACAGGATGAGGTGGTGAGGGGAGGGAGGAAAAGAAGTGTCAGTTGCTGTAGGAGAGATCCACTGGCTTCTCTTCTGTTGGTACAGGGACAATGCACATAAGCTGTTGCTGTACTATTATTATTTTTAAATTTCATTTTTTAAAAAGAAGTGTATAAAATACTGCTTAGTGTATAGTCAGGTGGACATGCTAAGATCTAGATTTTAGATGCCAGTAACATGTCTACATTGTGTCATTGTCATTTGTGCTGTGGTAAACGGAAGTTTAAATGCTATCAGAGAGACAGCAGTTAACAGATGGAAAAAAGTAGTTCAAGAACCTGAGACCTCAGTTGAGTACCAAGATGGCATTGCCTTCAAAGGGCTTCCAAGATCTAATTTTTCAAACTGGAATTATAAGTGATTGTAGTAAATGGTGGATGGTAAGAAGAATACAAAATATTAGTAGGAATTAGTCTCCATGATTGTATATGCCATGTACAACTTGGAATTCTATTCTAAATTTCACTGAATGGGAATTGGACCCCATTATATAACTTTCATGTAGAATCTGAATTGCATGCATGTAGAAATAAATTCGAGGGTTTGGTGTTTTTGTAATCCCAAAGTTAAAATTACTCAGAACTTCCCTGGCTGCTTTCATTAATCCTCTGCATAAGCTGTGTTAATTTGATACTGCACCATGCTGGGATACTAAGCACTCTCTTGGTCTTTTAGTAACTGATATACAGCACAACTCGTTTGCCTTCATTTCCTTGGAAAGCAGATGACTGTATAATGTAAGAACTTGCTCCCCTAATATAAAACCCCAGATGGGGAAGTGGAAGATCTTTGAAGCTACCAGTGTTAATACTGTAGTGTCTATGTTGCAGGATGGGATAATGACAAGAGCTAAGGATATGGCATGAAAATCTCTGTTCACTAAAAGCAGAAGGCAGTTTTGAAGGCATTGTAGTGAAACCGTTGGTATTGTGGGCTTTGAAAGTGAGAAAAGCCTGTACTTTACTCTAAAAGCAATAGCTGAGTTGGCCTAAAACAAATGCAGAAAGAAAGATTTAAATTACTAAATAGCTTATTTCAAAAATTAAGTGTTGGAAGTTGTTTGACCTATTTGATTTTGTGTTCACCCTCTAAATTCTACAAAGTTGATAACCTTTAAAGTAACAAAAAAAGAAGGGTCACTTTAGTATCTCTTACTAGCCACTAAACTGCGTTTTCTTTAACAAGTCTATTCAGATGGGGCAGCACTTATTTACACTTCAGTAAAGGAGAACAAAAACATTGATTTAGTGTATAAATATATAGTCCAGAAGTTGTATGGATTTCCTTTCAACGTTCCAGCTGTTGTTGTGGAAAAAGATGCAGTATTTATGTAAGTTACCTGCATTATTATGTGTATATGATAACAAAATATCTTTGTGCAAGACTGTAAAACGGCATTTAGAGCCTTTTTTTGTTTATGCTTTTGAAAATTCTGTGTATTCTCATGAGTTGGAGTTTGGTGAGTGCCAGTAGACTGAGATTACAAATACTCGCTGCCCCAAAGAGAAATGTTAAACCCAAAGATTTTGCTCTTTGCTGTTATGGTGAACCAATCTCTAACTAGTTGTACTAATCAATAACTAGCTACCTGGCACAGGAGAACGAGAGCTATAAGAACTTTTCTAGCTTTCAGTTCTGTGCAGTTCAGGATTGCATACAATAACCTGAAGTAACAATAGAATTTAAAGCCAAATAATCCTTTATCTAGTCCTGCAGGTTGGGATAATGACAAGAAGATAGGAATATTGCACGAGAACTTTCAGACACTAAAAGCAGAAGACAGTTTTGAAGATATCATAACAAAACCACCAGTCAGAAAGGTAAATTGAGATGTTTTGGCATTCAACCTCTTATCTATTATTTACCGGTCAGTTTTTTTGGTTTTTTGACTGTTTCTCTTTCTTTGAGGCTTTGCTTCCAGTTTATCATGTGTGATAAACCGGGGGAGGGGGGTGTCTTATTTTGTCTTTTTATTTTGTTCTTAAAATTCTTCTTTAGTTATCAAAAAATCATTCTGTATTTTTGTTCCGCGTAGCTCTTCTCCAGTTTACGCTGTTTGGGTTTTTTTCTGCCGCTGTTACATCGTTTGAGACTACAAATATACCTGTTTTGCTTTTAATACGTTTGGTATTGAAAAGTCTAAGTGTCATTTAACTGTTGGTCAGGTTGAGTTAGTATTTTTTAAGAACACTCCATTTTGCTCCAAGTTGCTCATAACTTCATAATGCTTTCTGTTTCTATTGGAGTATTTAAAATAAGAAAGCTTGAGACAGCATAAAATCAAAAAGAAACATCTGAAAACAGGTTCTACATATATTCAGTGTATTTTCTGTCTCGTACTATTTAACAAACAGCTTTGACAGAACCACCTGAAGTCATCTGTGAGGTGGTTGAACAAAATGCCAGCAGCAGTGGACATCATGCATACAAATGTTACTGAGGGCAAATATTTCTATGGCTTTTTCTAACAAAGCTAAGAATTTGGGACTGATCATATTTCCAAGTGTGAATTATTTTAGCTGAGAAAACTAATACTATGTCCTTTCTGCAATCTTCAGGGAAAAAGTCAAGATGTACGTAGTAGTGTGTTAAGTGTCCAAGGAAAATATAACTGACAATTGGTTTTGCACGCTTATCAACTTCAGGCCTGGGTTATAAACTTTGATATTAATATTTGCCATGCTTGTTTTGGCAAAGTTTTTGTGGTAAGCTTATTTGGAGGGAGAGTGCTTGCGATTCGATTCATAGAACTGGGATCGGAGATGTCTTTGTCCAGTTCATATACCAGTCTAACGCAACACAGGTGAAGAGTCACTTTTGCCATAGTGATCCATAAAAGAATACCAAGGTGAGGCCTCGAGAAGTTAACAGAGACGTGAGTGTGCTGCAGAGTCTGTGCATCTCTGAATGTTTCTTACTGATCCTGAGACCCCTGAATGTGCCTTGTAACCATTTACTTCATTCCTCTTTTAATGAACACTTTAATGAACTTTTTAATGGGTCTTTCTGCAAGTACATCTAGAGACTTATGCCTGCCAGGTCAAAGGAGTTAACGATGCTTCTATTTCACTTTTAGCTAACTTAGCGTAAATGGAAGCATGAGGTAGCAGTTTTAAATGCAGAAAATGTAGTCCGCAGTCAACATAGTATTTTACACATTTACTTCATTATTGAGTGCCTTGGTCATATTCACCAGGAGGTATAAAAGGAAATACATTTCTTTCTTTTAGTCAAAATGATGTTACTGGTTTTGTATTGCAGTTTGTTCATGAAAAAGAAATCGTAGCAGAAGATGACCAAGTGTTTCTTATGAAGCAGCAGGTAACTTTCTGTCTATAAAACAAGCAGCCAGTGCTTCGTTTAACAACATTCTCAATACAAATTTGGGTTTGTATTCTGAATCGCTGTAGTATCTAACACTACATGGGTTTGTTTGTTTTTTGCAGTCACAGTTGGCGAAACAACCACCTACTGCTGCAGGAAGGCCAGTGGTTAGTAATAAAAACTTTTAAATATCATCAAGTGAAAATGATTCACTTTCCGATATTTAGAGGGTTCCTTGTTTTAGTAGCACTGTCAAATAGTCTTTGATCTAATGTTTTTAAACTACATAGTATTTAAAGTCTACATCATATACTGCTCTAAAATGATGACACTTCTTTGCAGCTAGTCGCGACAACTTGTATTGACAGCAAGGGCTAAATGTCATGGCATTACTTTTCATACGTCAGTATGCATGTAAGCAGTTAGTTGACTCCCCATTCTGTCCCAAGAGTGTCCTGGGGAGCAAGCTGTGTTGGCTGAATTGCCTTGCTGAGTTTTATATCCTAAATTTGGCATGCTCGCTCTCTAGGAATATTAAGACTCTGGCATAAAATTAAGGTCAAATGAAAACTATGACATCGTTTAACTTTAAAGTACAAATAAAATAACTAAAAATTAAGACAAGTTTAATGGGGAGCATATGATCTTATAAAGGTAGCTTTACTTCTTTAGATGAACTGCAAACATGATGTGTTATCCTTGAAGTAACGAATAATGCTTTTTCTCTTGGGCTGCGTTTAGTCCTTTCCACAGCATTGGTGGTATGTGTTGTCTTTCCAAGAAATGTGGTGTAGTTCCTCTATGATCCAATCCGTTCAGTTTTCATTATGATCAGAGGCACTACCGAGTAACAGAGGGAATTTCAAGTTTCTCATTGGGATAAAATGAAAAGCTTCACTAGTGCTTTAGTTGCACTAAAGTTAGTATTTTTAAGAATGTTACACCAGTGTGAAAAAACTTGCACGCATCAGCAAAATCAAATCCTATGTCATTTCAGTTGCATGGGATACTCTATTATTTCTAAAAAAACCAAACAAGACTAGGAGCTGTGAGAAGTAACAAAATGCTTCATTTCATGTACTCTTACATGGCATGATTTCATTCTGTAGAAGATTGACCAGTTCAGCTTTGGAATTTTTTTTAATAGGATGCCTCTCCAAGAGTTCCTGGTGGATCTCCTAGGACACCAAATAGATCCGTAACATCAAATGTTGCCAGTGTTACACCTATCCCTACTGGGTCAAAAAAAATTGATCCCAATATGAAAGGTACCTTTTCTTATGAGGGCACAAATGCAGTTGGGGAAGTAAAATAGCTGCTTTGCCTGCTTTCTTTAATATGTTTATTTAGATTGATTAACACACTAAATCAGTATTTACTTAGAAAATCCAGTTTGTTTTGCTTTTGTGGTGGTGGTGTGACTTTATTTTTTTTAATTTATTTTTTTTTTTCCTCCCTCCCCTTGTAGCTGGAGCTACTAGTGAAGGAGTCCTGGCTAACTTCTTCAATAGTCTCCTGAGTAAGAAAACTGGTTCCCCTGGTGGCCCCAGTGGCGTTGGTGGCAGTCCAGGAGGAGGTGGCACTGGAGGTGCTGGCAGCAACTTACCGCCATCAGCAAAAAAGTCAGGTATGATTAATGCTAAAAGATCAACTCAGTCTAAGTTGTAAGTGGTGGATCATTCCTGTTAGTATAATTTATCAGAAGTATGAACACTACTGTATTTACCCAAATGTTTTATTGGATGTGGTTTTTGCTTTTGTTTTCACAGCAGTTTAGTACTGCCTTTTTAGGGCTCAGAGGATCAAAGAGCCACTTTTCATGTAGCTGTTTAAGCATGAATTCTGTCCTCATGAGTTCTTCATTTTTCCCTTTGTTCCCCACCATCCCAGTAAAATGGTTTATGCTACAAGCCACTCCTAATATTCTTCAGATATATTAGGACTGAATTTGAAGTTGATTTTTTTTTTAACAATACTGTCAGTGTTAAAATAATTTTAAATTTTCTTTTGCTATTGATCTAGCCCTGATGTGACAAAGGCTTTGATTGAGTTTGGTGACAGCTTGTAAAAATACTTGGGTATTTTCTGTTGATAGCCTTTTTTATATGATGTGATTAATATTAATTTAAAAATGTCTAATAGTGACTGCTCTAAAGCTAGATGCAAGACTACTCTGGGGCTTCTTGCTGTTCAAGGTTAAAACGTTTCTGCTATCATAGACTGATAGAACGGTTTGGTTGGAAGGGACCTTACAGACCATCCAGTTCCAACCCCCCTGCCATGGGCAGGGACACCTTCCACCAGACCAGGTTGCTCAAAGTCCCATCCAACCTGGCCTTGAACACTTCCAGGGATGGGGCAGCCACAGCTGCTCTGGGCAACCTGTGCCACTGCCTCACCACCCTCATGGTGAAGAATTTCTTCCTTGTATCTCATCTAAATCTTCCCTCTTCCAGTTTAAAGCCATTGGCCTTTGTCCTATCACTACACGCCCTTGTAAAAAGCCCTTCTCCACCTACACAGACCTCCTCCCTCCCCGTTTCCCCAGAGGTTATTAATGCTGTGTTTAGGTGAGAATGCTCCCGTTTCACTGGTACTTGACATTAGTGTTTACTTCTATGTAGTAAGAGAAAAGAAAACACTTCCCAGTAGCATTTTGTGTAGACTGACCCTGACATTTTTTTTACAGGTGTGCACTTCCCTTTTTTGAAATGCAAAGCTCAGTTGGCTGAGCAAAGTTTGAGTACTTCCTAATCTGCTGCAGGCAAAGTCAGCTGTGCTCATTTGAACAGCATATGGACATTGCTTAAACAAATGCAGCTGATGCAATATGAGGTGCGGAGAGCACTCACTGAAAAATCCTGTGGGGAGTGGCCAGCAGTGGGTTTGGGTGATGCCAGGCAGACGGAGGCAGCACTCCAGAAAAGTGTTGTGTCCAGGGCCGTGGCAGAAACTTCAAGAACAATTAAACTATTAAGGAGCAAAAATGTTCTCAGAAATTTTGTAATATGCAACAAATGAAGGGTTAGGGTGTAGCCAGTTTAACGTCGCATAGGATTAGGTTTCCGAAGAATTACCATAAATACAAGTCAGTTCGGCTTAGATGTGGCCCCTTCACCTTCTTCAGTATTTGCTGTCTTGTGTTTAGCGTTGCCTATGGCACTCGCTCTTCAAATCTGAAAGTTGGCTGTTAAAACAGTAGTTTGGGATTTGAGAATTACTTTTCCCCTCAGCAGCTACAAGAAATTCCTCTGCTTACTAGTTGGAATATTAGCTGCTTTGATTCTGATACAGTATTAGCTTTCATGAAATGATTTGAATAGCAGCGTAGTACATCTGGCAAGAATTAGCTTTGTGGATAGTTCCTGTTAGTTTGCATCTTCAGAAAGGAGTCTGAGACAGTGCTAGAAGTACGTGTCTGTCAGAATTTTCCTTTACAGCCTGAGATACTGTGCACACTTGTCATGGCGTTAGACTCTAATATTCCGCGCTGCCTTTTCCCACATTGTCTTCTCCATTCTTGTGATAGAACATGGCAGGATAGAAACCTGGACTGGGGAGTAAGAGTTAAGAGGACAACGGTGGGGAAAAAATGGTGTGTGTTAAGCTTGGATCAGGTCTAAGTGTGACTGCACAAATGTTTGTGCCGTTCCAAGTTGAGGAGGTAAGCGGGTGAGGAGGGAAGGGGATTTGCCGTCTGCAGGTCTGTGCGCACCCATGAGCAGCGGTGTTAGGTTTATGCTGACCGAGTATGTAGAACTGACTTCACTGATCTGTGGTGAAAGCCCTGCCTCACATTCAGAATTATGTAAAATACATACTTCTACACAATTTTCTGCATTGTATTCATAACTGCTAGCCTTAATAGACTCTTCTGTATTTTATACTTTACATTAAGTCTTTATATACTGACAACTAATATGTAATTATGGAAGTTTCTTTGAGACATCGGAAATACAGAAGGATGTGACTTTCTACTATTTCTGTTTCTTTTGGGTTTTGGCCTTATGCCTTTACTCCGTACCCAAAGCATGCAGTAACAATTTGCAGGATTTATCTGATTTGAGAATTAAAGATACTATAGGCTTTCCCAAAACTGTTTCATAAACATGACTGAATGATGATGCACTTCTTTTGTAGGTCAGAAGCCAGTTTTAACAGATGTTCAGGCAGAATTGGACAGAATTTCACGAAAACCTGAAATGGTCTCTCCTACAACACCTACATCTCCCACAGAAGGTGAAGCATCTTGAAGACACCAAATAAAACCAATTGTTCAGTTTTTCTGGGATAATTCAAACTTGCCTCTGCCTCTTCCTTCAGTGACTGGAACTAAGGAACTGAAATATCTTTCAGAACACAAACACTTGATGTCTGTCTTTCATACGTGTTGCCCAACTTTACAAAAGGGAGCTGTACAGATGGAAACCGGTTATCACATCACGTAGGAGTACTGTTCCCAGTGCAAGAATAGTAAATTAATTTTTTTTTTTCTGGGTTTTGTTGAAAAGTCAGTGTAATTCTGTAAAATTGCAAGTATGTCCACTTAAGTGATACGGGTTGCTTAGAGCGGGAAAACGGACACACACCACAGGCACTTAATTTATATTGATTTCCCAACCTGTTAGGCAGGTGTAATACTATCTTAAATAGATTAACCTCTACATGAGAGAACAACTACTATTTTTTGGAAGAGAAAATTAATTGCGCAAAGCTGTAACAACCACAACAAACTCCAATTATACTTGAACACTTCATTTGGAGTATGGTTAAAAAAAAAAAATCTGTTTGATCTCCACTGAGATTTACACTGCATTCAAAAACCCATGCAAAAATTCATTCCAGATAAAAGCCCAAATTTAGTGGCCAGTTTTTTGGGGTTTTCTCCTTGATTAATTTCAGACACTGAGTAAAAGATGTATAAAGAGAAAGCAGAGGTTAAATGTACAGATTATCAGTATCCAGATTTGTCTATATATATATGGCTCAGCCTTAATGTCCCCCACTATGTTTCCCACATTAGTTATGGTTTAAAATTGGTCATCAAAACTGTAATCAGTTAATAAAGTATTCTCTGCATTCAAATTTAAATAACTTTCATTGAAGCAATGGTGTTCTCGTTTGTTTACAGTTCAATCTTAGGATGTGGTATAAAACATCTTAAAACGTGCTTTTATATTTTACCTCTCGGCGAGTAATATCGCAGGTAGATATTTAAACTTCCTTAAAACATTGTTTCTGGAAGGAAATGGATAAGTCGGCAGCGTTTGTTCCTAGGAGTAAAACTAGGTTATCCGATTTGGGTGGGTTTTGCTGTAATGTGTTTTAAAAGCACACTCCTTACACTAAGGATCTTGCTGCTGATTCCAGTATATTGTCTAAGAAGTAGTTGACCAAGGTTAGGACTTGACTTAAACTTTCAGTACCCAAATGTTGAGCATCACTTTACTGTTCTGTGTGAAGTTTGTAGTTGCTTTTTACCGATAGCCACAGACTAGGAAGTGTAAAAACTATATCCTGATCAAATGATTGCCAAGAGACTTCTTCAATGAGTTCAGGTTTTCTAAATCAACAAGTCTTACATTAATTTCTCCAATTATTTAGAAGACTTCTGAAACACTGAAGAGGAGGACATAAATCCTCTGTATTTTGAACAGGGTGGTACTCTTCTCCAATTCCCACGTTCTGTAGCGGTTCTAGTGAATTACCTCTGTATTTTCAAAATACCTAAATTTACTTAAGAACAACATATATTTTGTTGTGCGTTGAACTCCCTGAAGTTAAGCATACTTGTTAATTAACTCAGAATATTGAATTGTGGACTGACAAGTTTCAGTAGAGATTCTTAACTATGGATCAATTGTTCGAACTGGAGTCCTTAAAATTTTGCTTATGGCAGTGATTCAGTAAAGGTAGCACACAGGGAAATGCATGACCTGCTGATGAACAACTGTATAGAATAAATTATGTCTTGAATTAAAAAAATGAAGCTTCTAATCATGGATGCATGGCATGCATCAGTATCAGAACAGTTCTCTAAATTCTGTATGTCAGCTTCTTGAAACAGAATTTGAAATGTGCTTGAGAGAATGGGTCCTGCTTGCAGGCACCAGTACGCTTCCTCGTACAACTGCAGTGGTACGTGTTGGTAGGGTGAAACTTTGGATTTTAAGACAACGTCTTAAAACTAATTGGTACTGTCCAGGTTTCTGAAACTTTAGCTCCTGCAATCTTTAATTTAGTTCATTTGAGCATCTGTCAAAGCACAACACCCTTTTCCAAAGCTGGAAAACTAGATATGTAATATATTAAGAGCTATTGCACTAGGTGCCCTTTTTTTGTGGAGGCTGGGGCAGGTGGAAAACCTTACTAATGACTCATTATAATTTCACTTCTTAAAACAAAGTTGGCAGAATGTAACTTCTGCATATTTAAAGCTTCTAAATTGTTTTCTTCCCTAAACCCTGTGATAGTTCTCTGGTTTTGTTTGGGTTTTTTTTATTTACAAATTATTATTTACAAAAAAGCTGTCTCCCTGCCATGCTTTTTCATTCTATAAGACTAAAGCAGTCTGCTTCCCTCCTTAAAAGTTCACATTCTCTTAAGCTGCTCTCTACAGCCAGCTCGTGCTGTTGGGGGGGGGCGGGGGGGAGACTTTAAGGTACCTGTACCACAAAAGGAAAACATCTGAGAATGTGTTTCTGTGTAAGCTGATGGCTTTGGCTCCTTGTTTCCCTCTGATGAGACCAGGACTATTGGGCTGGTTGCTTTGTCTTCTTTGAGTTGCAATTCCCCTGAGTACTGCTTTGATAAGAGTAGACAATTCAGGTGGGATTTACCACAAACGTAACGCAAAATGAGTCTCTGTAACAGAAGGCCCTTTTCACAAAATGTAGTGCCAGTGAATCCTTCTCCCTGTTCTCCTTCCTTCACCATCAAGTTAAGCACCAACACAAAATAAGAAATAAATTGGGTAAAATAATGAAGCTAATTTGGCAATGATAACTTCTGTGTAAT
The DNA here is from genome assembly GCF_000690535.1 of Cariama cristata. Lineage (NCBI taxonomy): Eukaryota > Metazoa > Chordata > Aves > Cariamiformes > Cariamidae > Cariama > Cariama cristata. The sequence continues at coordinate 28,785 of NW_009597359.1, forward strand.
CCTTTACTGTGCTTTCATGCCATGCCATCTGCCATTCCTGGAAGAACCCAGGACGAAAATGGAAACGTCCAGGGATTGCTCCCAAAATAATGGTGCTCGGGAAGAAAGCTATTGCTAGGCTAGATCTTCTCTGGGCAGCCCTTCCACAGCCACAACAACACTGGCACTCTAGGCTTTGGGAATGCAGATAGCCTCACCCGTGCCATCTGCCATTCCGGGAAGAGCCCACGACGAAAATGGAAACGTCCAGGGATTGCTCACAAACCAACGGTGCAAGGTAGGAAAGTTATTCCTAGGCTAGAGCTTCT